>NC_092335.1:350465000-350765000 GCF_046630445.1 Rutidosis leptorrhynchoides | reverse complement strand
AGCGGTATTGTAAGTTTGTAAAATATTGTGTAAAAGTTTGAACGCGAAATATTATTATAATCAGTTTTTCATATAGAATTGTAGTAGTTGAATTGTATATTAGCTACTAAGTATGAACTTAACGGGTAGGTACTACCCGAATTTAAACTTATAAAATGCTAATATGAAGAAAAAGCTTTTATAAATGAGTTCATATTATGCTACGAAATACTATTAACTACTCTTAATATTCTGTATGATTAACTTGTTCCATTTGACTATTTTGAAGGAAATGGCACCGACTACTCGACACACCGTGAATATGAATGAAGAGGAATTCCGTACTTTTCTAGCTTCAAACATAGCCGCGGTACAGGCTGCGCTACATACCAACAATAACCTTGGATCTGGCAGTACAGGAAATCGTGTAGGATGCACCTACAAAGAATTCACTGCCTGCAAACCTTTGGAATTTGATGGAACCGAAGGACCGATCGGATTGAAACAGTGGACCGAGAAGGTCGAATCGGTGTTTGCCATAAGTAAGTGTACTGAAGAGGACAAAGTGAAGTATGCTACGCATACCTTCACAGGTTCTGCGTTAACATGGTGGAATACCTATCTAGAGCAAGTGGGACAAGATGATGCGTACGCACTACCGTGGTCAGCATTCAAGCACTTGATGAACGAGAAGTACCGTCCCAGAACCGAGGTCAATAAGCTCAAGACAGAACTTAGAGGGTTACGAACCCAAGGATTTGATATTACCACGTACGAAAGACGATTCACAGAATTGTGCCTATTGTGTCCGGGAGCATTCGAAGATGAGGAAGAGAAGATCGACGCGTTTGTGAAAGGATTACCGGAAAGAATCCAAGAAGATATAAGTTCACACGAGCCCGCCTCCATACAACAGGCATGTAGAATGGCTCACAAACTAGTGAACCAGATTGAAGAAAGAATTAAAGAACAGACTGCTGAAGAGGCCAATGGGAAGCAAGTTAAAAGAAAGTGGGAGGAAAACGGTGATAAGAATCACCAATACAACAACAACAGCAATTACAACAATAATCGCAACAATTATCCCAACAATCGCAACATCAATCGCAACTACAACAAACAGCCCAACAACAACAATAACAACAACAACAACAACAACAACATCAACTACAACAATCATCCCAACAACAATAATAACCGCAACAACAACAACAATCAGAAGCAGCTATGCCAAAGGTGTGAAAAGTATCACTCGGGGTTCTGCACCAAATTTTGCAACAAGTGTAAAAGAAATGGTCATAGCGCGGCGAAGTGTGAGGTCTACGGACCAGGGGTTAATAGAACGAAAGGAACAAATGGTGTCGGAACGAGTAATGGTGGAGCAAGTAGTGTCGGAGCAAGTTATGCCAATGTAGTTTGTT
The DNA here is from genome assembly GCF_046630445.1 of Rutidosis leptorrhynchoides. Taxonomy (NCBI): domain Eukaryota; kingdom Viridiplantae; phylum Streptophyta; class Magnoliopsida; order Asterales; family Asteraceae; genus Rutidosis; species Rutidosis leptorrhynchoides. The sequence continues at coordinate 350,763,600 of NC_092335.1, read as the reverse complement.
ATAAATATGGAAAACCGGGCCACATTATTAGAAATTGCCCGAACCAGGAGAACACGAATGGACAAGGCCGCGGAAGAGTTTTCAATATTAATGCGGCAGAGGCACAGGAAGACCCGGAGCTTGTTACGGGTACGTTTCTTATTGACAATAAATCTGCTTACGTTTTATTTGATTCGGGTGCGGATAGAAGCTATATGAGTAGAGATTTTTGTGCTAAATTAAGTTGTCCATTGACTCCTTTGGATAGTAAATTTTTACTCGAATTAGCAAATGGTAAATTAATTTCAGCAGATAATATATGTCGGAATCGAGAAATTAAACTGGTTAGCGAAACATTTAAGATTGATTTGATACCAGTAGAGTTAGGGAGTTTTGATGTGATAATCGGTATGGACTGGTTGAAAGAAGTGAAAGCAGAGATCGTTTGTTACAAAAATGCAATTCGCATTATACGAGAAAAAGGAAAACCCTTAATGGTGTACGGAGAAAAGGGCAACACGAAGCTACATCTTATTAGTAATTTGAAGGCACAAAAACTAATAAGAAAAGGTTGCTATGCTGTTCTAGCACACGTCGAGAAAGTACAAACTGAAGAAAAGAGCATCAATGATGTTCCCGTCGCAAAAGAATTTCCTGATGTATTTCTGAAAGAATTACCAGGATTACCCCCACATCGATCCGTTGAATTTCAAATAGATCTTGTACCAGGAGCTGCACCAATAGCTCGTGCTCCTTACAGACTCGCACCCAGCGAGATGAAAGAACTGCAAAGCCAATTACAAGAACTTTTAGAGCATGGTTTCATTCGACCAAGCACATCACCGTGGGGAGCTCCTGTTTTGTTTGTCAAGAAGAAAGATGGTACATTCAGGTTGTGTATCGACTACCGAGAGTTGAACAAACTTACCATCAAGAACCGCTACCCACTACCGAGAATCGATGACTTATTTGATCAACTACAAGGCTCGTCTGTTTATTCAAAGATTGACTTACGTTCCGGGTATCATCAAATGCGGGTGAAAGAAGATGATATTCCAAAGACTGCTTTCAGAACACGTTACGGTCATTACGAGTTTATGGTCATGCCGTTTGGTTTAACTAAAGCACCTGCTGTGTTCATGGACCTTATGAACCGAGTGTGTGGACCATACCTTGACAAGTTTGTCAATGTTTTCATTGATGACATACTTATTTACTCAAAGAATGACCAAGAACACGATGAACATTTGAGAAAGGTGTTAGAAGTATTGAGGAAGGAAGAATTGTACGCTAAGTTTTCAAAGTGTGCATTTTGGTTGGAAGAAGTTCAATTCCTCGGTCACATAGTGAACAAAGAAGGTATTAAGGTGGATCCGGCAAAGATAGAAACTGTTGAAAAGTGGGAAACCCCGAAAACTCCGAAACACATACGCCAGTTTTTAGGACTAGCTGGTTACTACAGAAGGTTCATCTAAGACTTTTCTAGAATAGCAAAATCCTTGACTGCATTAACGCATAAAGGGAAGAAATTTGAATGGAATGATGAACAAGAGAAAGCGTTTCAGTTATTGAAGAAAAAGCTAACTACGGCACCTATATTGTCATTGCCTGAAGGGAATGATGATTTTGTGATTTATTGTGATGCATCAAAGCAAGGTCTCGGTTGTGTATTAATGCAACGAACGAAGGTGATTGCTTATGCGTCTAGACAATTGAAGATTCACGAACAAAATTATACGACGCATGATTTGGAATTAGGCGCGGTTGTTTTTGCATTAAAGACTTGGAGGCACTACTTATATGGGGTCAAAAGTATTATATATACCGACCACAAAAGTCTTCAACACATATTTAATCAGAAACAACTGAATATGAGGCAGCGTAGGTGGATTGAATTATTGAATGATTACGACTTTGAGATTCGTTACCACCCGGGGAAGGCAAATGTGGTAGCCGATGCCTTGAGCAGGAAGGACAGAGAACCCATTCGAGTAAAATCTATGAATATAATGATTCATAATAACATTACTACTCAAATAAAGGAGGCGCAACAAGGAGTTTTAAAAGAGGGAAATTTAAAGGATGAAATACCCAAAGGATCGGAGAAGCATCTTAATATTCGGGAAGACGGAACCCGGTATAGGGCTGAAAGGATTTGGGTACCAAAATTTGGAGATATGAGAGAAATGGTACTTAGAGAAGCTCATAAAACCAGATACTCAATACATCCTGGAACGGGGAAGATGTACAAGGATCTCAAGAAACATTTTTGGTGGCCGGGTATGAAAGCCGATGTTGCTAAATACGTAGGAGAATGTTTGATGTGTTCTAAGGTCAAAGCTGAGCATCAGAAACCATCAGGTCTACTTCAACAACCCGAAATCCCGGAATGGAAATGGGAAAACATTACCATGGATTTCATCACTAAATTGCCAAGGACTGCAAGTGGTTTTGATACTATTTGGGTAATAGTTGATCGTCTCACCAAATCAGCACACTTCCTACCAATAAGAGAAGATGACAAGATGGAGAAGTTAGCACGACTGTATTTAAAGGAAGTCGTCTCCAGACATGGAATACCAATCTCTATTATCTCTGATAGGGATGGCAGATTTATTTCAAGATTCTGGCAGACATTACAGCAAGCATTAGGAACTCGTCTAGACATGAGTACTGCCTATCATCCACAAACTGATGGGCAGAGCGAAAGGACGATACAAATGCTTGAAGACATGCTACGAGCATGTGTTATTGATTTCGGAAACAGTTGGGATCGACATCTACCGTTAGCAGAATTTTCCTACAACAACAGCTACCATTCAAGCATTAAGATGGCGCCGTTTGAAGCACTTTATGGTAGAAAGTGCAGGTCTCCGATTTGTTGGAGTGAAGTGGGGGATAGACAGATTACGGGTCCGGAGATTATACAAGAAACTACAGAGAAGATCATCCAAATTCAACAACGGTTGAAAACCGCCCAAAGTCGACAAAAGAGCTACGCTGACATTAAAAGAAAAGATATAGAATTTGATATTGGAGAGATGGTCATGCTTAAAGTTGCACCTTGGAAAGGCGTTGTTCGATTTGGTAAACGAGGGAAATTAAATCCAAGGTTTATTGGACCATTCAAGATTATTGATCGTGTTGGACCAGTAGCTTACTGACTTGAGTTACCTCAACAACTCGCGACTGTACATAACACTTTCCACGTCTTGAATTTGAAGAAATGTTTTGCTAAAGAAGATCTCACTATTCCGTTAGATGAAATCCAAATCAACGAAAAACTTCAATTCATCGAAGAACCCGTCGAAATAATGGATCGTGAGGTTAAAAGACTTAAGCAAAACAAGATACCAATTGTTAAGGTTCGATGGAATGCTCGTAGAGGACCCAAGTTCACCTGGGAGCGTGAAGATCAGATGAAGAAGAAATACCCGCATCTATTTCCAGAAGATTCGTCAACACCTTCAACAGCTTAAAATTTCGGGACGAAATTTATTTAACGGGTAGGTACTGTAGTGACCCGAACTTTTCCATGTTTATATATATTAATTGAGATTGATATTTACATGATTAAATGTTTCCAACATGTTAAGCAATCAAACATGTTAAGACTTGATTAATTGAAATATGTTTCATATAGACAATTGACCACCCAAGTTGATCGGTGATTCACGAACGTTAAAACTTGTAAAAACTATATGATGACATATATATGGATATATATATATAGTTAACATGATACGATGATAAGAAAACATATCATAAAGTATATTAACAATGAACTACATATGTAAAAACAAGACTACTAACTTAATGATTTTTAAACGAGACATATATGTAACGATTATCGTTGTAAAGACATTTAATGTATATATATCATATTAAGAGATATTCATACATGATAATATCATGATAATATAATAATTTAAAATCTCATTTGATATTATAAACATTGGGTTAACAACATTTAACAAGATCGTTAACCTAAAGGTTTCAAAACAACACTTACATGTAACGACTAACGATGACTTAACGACTCAGTTAAAATGTATATACATGTAGTGTTTTAATATGTATTTATACACTTTTGAAAGACTTCAATACACTTATCAAAATACTTCTACTTAACAAAAATGCTTACAATTACATCCTCGTTCAGTTTCATCAACAATTCTACTCGTATGCACCCGTATTCGTACTCGTACAATACACAGCTTTTAGATGTATGTACTATTGGTATATACACTCCAATGATAAGCTTTTAGCAGCCCATGTGAGTCACCTAACACATGTGGGAACCATCATTTGGCAACTAGCATGAAATATCTCATAAAATTACAAAAATATGAGTAATCATTCATGACTTATTTACATGAAAATAAAATTACATATCCGTTATATCTAATCCATACACCAATGACCAAAAACACCTACAAACACTTTCATTCTTCAATTTTCTTCATCTAATTGATCTCTCTCAAGTTCTATCTTCAAGTTCTAAGTGTTCTTCATAAATTCCAAAAGTTCTAGTTTCATAAAATCAAGAATACTTTCAAGTTTGCTAGCTCACTTCCAATCTTGTAAGGTGATCATCCAACCTCAAGAAATCTTTGTTTCTTACAGTAGGTTATCATTCTAATACAAGGTAATAATCATATTCAAACTTTGGTTCAATTTCTATAACTATAACAATCTTATTTCAAGTGATGATCTTACTTGAACTTGTTTTCGTGTCATGATTCTGCTTCAAGAACTTCGAGCCATCCAAGGATCCATTGAAGCTAGATCCATTTTTCTCTTTTCCAGTAGGTTTATCCAAGGAACTTAAGGTAGTAATGATGTTCATAACATCATTCGATTCATACATATAAAGCTATCTTATTCGAAGGTTTAAACTTGTAATCACTAGAACATAGTTTAGTTAATTCTAAACTTGTTCGCAAATAAAAGTTAATCCTTCTAACTTGACTTTTAAAATCAACTAAACACATGTTCTATATCTATATGATATGCTAACTTAATGATTTAAAACCTGGAAACACGAAAAACACCGTAAAACCGGATTTACGCCGTCGTAGTAACACCGCAGGCTGTTTTGGGTTAGTTAATTAAAAACTATGATAAACTTTGATTTAAAAGTTGTTATTCTGAGAAAATGATTTTTATTATGAACATGAAACTATATCCAAAAATTATGGTTAAACTCAAAGTGGAAGTATGTTTTCTAAAATTGTCATCTAGACGTCGTTCTTTCGACTGAAATGACTACCTTTACAAAAATGACTTGTAACTTATTTTTCCGACTATAAACCTATACATTTCTGTTTAGATTCATAAAATAGAGTTCAATATGAAACCATAGCAATTTGATTCACTCAAAACGGATTTAAAATGAAGAAGTTATGGGTAAAACAAGATTGGATAATTTTTCTCATTTTAGCTACGTGAAAATTGGTAACAAATCTATTCCAACCATAACTTAATCAACTTGTATTGTATATTATGTAATCTTGAGATACCATAGACACGTATACAATGTTTCGACCTATCATGTCGACACATCTATATATATTTCGGAACAACCATAGACACTCTATATGTGAATGTTGGAGTTAGCTATACAGGGTTGAGGTTGATTCCAAAATATATATAGTTTGAGTTGTGATCAATACTGAGATATGTATACACTGGGTCGTGGATTGATTCAAGATAATATTTATCGATTTATTTCTGTACATCTAACTGTGGACAACTAGTTGTAGGTTACTAACGAGGACAGCTGACTTAATAAACTTAAAACATCAAAATATATTAAAAGTGTTGTAAATATATTTTGAACATACTTTGATATATATGTATATATTGTTATAGGTTTGTGAATCAACCAGTGGCCAAGTCTTACTTCCCGACGAAGTAAAAATCTGTGAAAGTGAGTTATAGTCCCACTTTTAAAATCTAATATTTTTGGGATGAGAATACATGCAGGTTTTATAAATGATTTACAAAATAGACACAAGTACGTGAAACTACATTCTATGGTTGAATTATCAAAATCGAATATGCCCCTTTTTATTAAGTCTGGTAATCTAAGAATTAGGGAACAGACACCCTAATTGACGCGAATCCTAAAGATAGATCTATTGGGCCTAACAAACCCCATCCAAAGTACCGGATGTTTTAGTACTTCGAAATTTATATCATATCCGAAGGGTGTCCCGGAATGATGGGGATATTCTTATATATGCATCTTGTTAATGTCGGTTACCAGGTGTTCACCATATGAATGATTTTTATCTCTATGTATGGGATGTGTATTGAAATATGAAATCTTGTGGTCTATTGTTACTATTTGATATATATAGGTTAAACCTATAACTCACCAACATTTTTGTTGACGTTTAAAGCATGTTTATTCTCAGGTGAATACTAAGAGCTTCCGCTGTTGCATACTAAAATAAGGACAAGATTTGGAGTCCATGTTTGTATGATATTGTGTAAAAACTGCATTTAAGAAACTGATTTCGATGTAACATATTTGTATTGTAAACCATTATGTAATGGTCGTGTGTAAACAGGATATTTTAGATTATCATTATTTGATAATCTACGTAAAGCTTTTTAAACCTTTATTTATGAAATAAAGGTTATGGTTTGTTTTAAAAATGAATGCAGTCTTTGAAAAATGTCTCATATAGAGGTCAAAACCTCGCAACGAAATCAATTAATATGGAACGTTTTTAATCAATAAGAACGGGACATTTCAACTCTAAGAAAGGTTTAGTACCTATTCAAAAGGGAACACTTCTCAGTTCATCTCAGTGCCCCACCACGAAAGATGAACAGGAGAGAATGAAGAAAGTCCCATATGCTTCTGCCATTGGGTCTATCATGTATGCAATGATATGCACTAGACCGGATGTGTCATGCGCTCTTAGCCTGATAAGTAGATACCAGAATAACCCAGGAAACAGTCATTGGATTGCTGTTAAAAGTATATTGAAATACCTTAGGAGGACTAAGGATATGTTTCTGATATATGGGTCTGGTGAGGAGGAACTCGCTGTAAAAGGTTACGTGGATGCGAGTTTCCAAACTGATCGTGATGATTCTCGATCACAATCCGGTTATGTCTTCACATTAAATGGAGGTGCGGTCTCTTGGAAGAGTTCAAAACAGGATGTTGTTGCTCTATCCACTACAGAGTCGGAGTACATCGCCGCATCATTAGCAGCTCAGGAAGCTGCATGGATGAAGAAATTCATCGACGACTTAGGAGTAGTCCCTTCCATTCAGGACCCTCTTGAGATCTTTTGTGACAACGAGGGTGCGATTGCTCAAATCAAGGAACCCCATGCTCATCAAAAGACCCGTCACATTGAGCGGAGATTCAACTACATAAGGGATGAAGTTGAAAAGGGAAAGATATGTATTCGCAAAGTTCACACAGATCTTAATATAGCGGATCCTCTCACGAAGCTCTTACATGGATCAAAACATGTAGGACATGTTTGTGCATTAGGGCTTCAATATTCTAGTGATTGGTCATGATCTGTTTTAAGTATTGTAACGGAACGAAATTGTTCAAACTCATTAATATAATTATGGTTTAATTTATTTTGAGTTAAGTTCCTATTTTGCATATTTTATCCATGAATAAGCAATTATTCTAAATTCCGTAGTTGATCACATTTGTGGGAACAAGTGTGAGGTTTAGACTATTATGAACTTGGATTGGTATACATTCACGGACTGAATGTGGGGCAAGGTTGCAACCAAGGTTCATAGATATTTGTGGGATACAAATATTGGAAGACCCGCCCTCAAGATTTACTAAATGGAGACTTTGTGGTTGATCACATGTAGTCTTGAGTAAAGGCGAATATCATTGTATCCTCTGACCTGAGATACATATTGGGTTCGGATATTTACCAAGTATTGTGCCTTGATTCTTTCCTTCGCTATTCTGAAATATGGTAGCTCACAAGGAAGAGCTCAGGTATAATGCAAGGTACATATTTGGGACGTATGTAGTCAAGATGGAATTTGTCCCTCTTATTCGTTGAGAGTCAGATGTCTAAGGCCTGATAAAGTTAAATCTAAAAGAGAGTGATCACTCTGTATCTCTTGGATTTAACATGACATATAGGACGAAAGGAAATAATGAAAGATTCACCTATTCATATTGGAGATGGAACTCGAAAGGGATGATGTTATTGAATGGCACAAAGTCATAATATATTGGGGGTGATGGACGGTCGTTAGGTGGTATCCATCACTTGCATTAATTTCTTATGTTTCTCGTGCAAGTGGGAGATTGAAGGTATTTCGAATGCCCGAGAGACATATTAAATTAATGTGGCTAATGTGTTATGATCCAAGTCGGGTCATACCCAATAACAAGCTTACCGACACTTTATATGTATTTAATCTTAACGATTGGGTCGTTAAATAAATACGCGACACTTGGATTTTAGAAAATCGGTTTTCTAAAATATTATCACTTGAGATAAATTATTTGGATAATTTATATTTAATTATTTATAGGTTTGAATAATTATATTGTGTTATATTTTATAAAAGGTTTATAAAATATGCAAGTAACTTAATAATATACATGGTTTTATATATTTATGTCAAGTTTATATAAATATTAAAACATTGTTATTATTATTATAAGAAGTGTGCAGAATTTTGGGTCTCCTAGGAGACAACTCATGCTTGCTTTTGTTACTTTCTATATACACACTTCCTTAAGTGCAAGACTAGTCTCTTCTACCAAGTAAGCTTGACTCTTACATGCAAATACACTTGAAAATTGCAAGAGAAAACTCTCCAAAAACTGGGCTGCAGGCCGTGGCTGTTGGGGAGCAAAAGAGAGATCAAAATTTGGTTTTAGCAAGCTAGTTTCAAGTGTCACATAAATCCTAACCAATAACAAAGGTGTTGGGTTAATAGCTTGGGTATTTCTCCTTGAGGTTTCATCATTTTGAAGCTCCATTCTTCATCATCTTCATCATCATCTTGCACATTTGAAACAACCCTCAACTAGCTTTGAGGAGGTATAAACACTCTTCTTTACTCATTACATTTGTAAGCATATTATCAAGACTTGATATCTACTTGGAATTCAACTAAAATGGTTTAATACATACACTTGTTTTCTTAATATATCATGCTTCCGCTTGCTATATTTCTTACTAAATTGATTTAGTAATTATGTTAAAATTAAGAACATGTTTGTATATTGAATTCCAACAGAAGTGAGGTGCTTCGGTGGGGTTGAAGGTGGTGGAGATTTAAATGGTTCAAGGAGGAGGATTGTAGAGAGAGAGAGAGAGATATTGATTAGATGGTTGTCAATGGTATTCGATGGTGTTGGTGTCCGATTTAGGTGATGAAGGTGATGGTGCGAAGATAGAAGGTGTTGAGAGTGGTTTGCGAAAAATCCGATGGCTTGTGGTTTTTATATGGTTAACCGGTGGTTGAGATGGGTTGCGTGGTGGTTTCATGCGTGGTGTGAAATGTCCCGTTCTTATTGATTAAAAACGTTCCATATTAATTGATTTCGTTGCGAGGTTTTGACCTCTATATGAGACGTTTTTCAAAGACTGCATTCATTTTTAAAACAAACCATAACCTTTGTTTCATAGATAAAGGTTTTAAAAAGCTTTACGTAGATTATCAAATAATGATAATCTAAAATATCCTGTTTACACACGACCATTACATAATGGTTTACAATACAAATATGTTACAACAAAATAAGTTTCTTGAATGCAGTTTTTACACAATATCATACAAGCATGGACTCCAAATCTCGTCCTTATTTAAGTATGCGACAGCGGAAGCTCTTAATAATCACCTGAGAATAAACATGCTTAAAACGTCAACAAAAATGTTGGTGAGTTATAGGTTTAACCTATATATATCAAATCATAATAATAGACCACAAGATTTCATATTTCAATACACATCCCATACATAGAGATAAAAATCATTCATATGGTGAACACCTGGTAACCGACATTAACAAGATGCATATATAAGAATATCCCCATCATTCCGGGACACCCTTCGGATATGATATAAATTTCGAAGTACTAAAGCATCCGGTACTTTGGATGGGGTTTGTTAGGCCCAATAGATCTATCTTTAGGATTCGCGTCAATTAGGGTGTCTGTTCCCTAATTCTTAGATTACCAGACTTAATAAAAAGGGGCATATTCAATTTTGATAATTCAACCATAGAATGTAGTTTCACGTACTTGTGTCTATTTTGTAAATCATTTATAAAACCTGCATGTATTCTCATCCCAAAAATATTAGATTTTAAAAGTGGGACTATAACTCACTTTCACAGATTTTTACTTCGTCGGGAAGTAAGACTTGGCCACTGGTTGATTCACGAACCTATAACAATATATACATATATATCAAAGTATGTTCAAAATATATTTACAACACTTTTAATATATTTTGATATTTTAAGTTTATTAAGTCAGCTGTCCTCGTTAGTAACCTACAACTAGTTGTCCACAGTTAGATGTACAGAAATAAATCGATAAATATTATCTTGAATCAATCCACGACCCAGTGTATACGTATCTCAGTATTGATCACAACTCAAACTATATATATTTTGGAATCAACCTCAACCCTTTATAGCTAACTCCAACATTCACATATAGAGTGTCTATGGTTGTTCCGAAATATATATAGATGTGTCGACATGATAGGTCGAAACATTGTATACGTGTCTATGGTATCTCAAGATTACATAATATACAATACAAGTTGATTAAGTTATGGTTGGAATAGATTTGTTACCAATTTTCACGTAGCTAAAATGAGAAAAATTATCCAATCTTGTTTTACCCATAACTTCTTCATTTTAAATCCGTTTTGAGTGAATCAAATTGCTATGGTTTCATATTGAACTATATTTTATGAATCTATACAAAAAAGTATAGGTTTATAGTCGGAAAAATAAGTTACAAGTCGTTTTTGTAAAGGTAGTCATTTCAGTCGAAAGAACGACGTCTAGATGACCATTTTAGAAAACATACTTCCACTTTGAGTTTAACCATAATTTTTGGATATAGTTTCATGTTCATAATAAAAATCATTTTCTCAGAATAACAACTTTTAAATCAAAGTTTATCATAGTTTTTAATTAACTAACCCAAAACAGCCCGCGGTGTTACTACGACGGCGTAAATCCGGTTTTACGGTGTTTTTCGTGTTTCCAGGTTTTAAATCATTAAGTTAGCATATCATATAGATATAGAACATGTGTTTAGTTGATTTTAAAATTCAAGTTAGAAGGATTAACTTTTGTTTACGAACAAGTTTAGAATTAACTAAACTATGTTCTAGTGATTACAAGTTTAAACCTTCGAATAAGATAGCTTTATATGTATGAATCGAATGATGTTATGAACATCATTACTACCTTAAGTTCCTTGGATAAACCTACTGGAAAAGAGAAAAATGGATCTAGCTTCAACGGATCCTTGGATGGCTCGAAGTTCTTGAAGCAGAATCATGACACGAAAACAAGTTCAAGTAAGATCATCACTTGAAATAAGATTGTTATAGTTATAGAAATTGAACCAAAGTTTGAATATGATTATTACCTTGTATTAGAATGATAACCTACTGTAAGAAACAAAGATTTCTTGAGGTTGGATGATCACCTTACAAGATTGGAAGTGAGCTAGCAAACTTGAAAGTATTCTTGATTTTATGTAACTAGAACTTGTAAAATATATGAAGAACACTTAGAACTTGAAGATAGAACTTGAGAGAGATCAATTAGATGAAGAAAATTGAAGAATGAAAGTGTTTTTAGGTGTTTTTGGTCGTTGGTGTATGGATTAGATATAAAGGATATGTAATTTTGTTTTCATGTAAATAAGTCATGAATGATTACTCATGTTTTTGTAATTTTATGAGATATTTCATGCTAGTTGCCAAATGATGGTTCCCACATGTGTTAGGTGACTCACATGGGCTGCTAAGAGCTGATCATTGGAGTGTATATACCAATAGTACATACATCTAAAAGCTGTGTATTGTACGAGTACGAATACGGGTGCATACGAGTAGAATTGTTGTTGAAACTGAACGAGGATGTAATTGTAAGCATTTTTGTTAAGTAGAAGTATTTTGATAAGTGTCTTGAAGTCTTTCAAAAGTGTATGAATACATATTAAAACACTACATGTATATACATTTTAACTGAGTCGTTAAGTCATCGTTAGTCGTTACATGTAAATGTTGTTTTGAAACCTTTAGGTTAACGATCTTGTTGAATGTTGTTATCCCATTGTTTATTATAACAAATGAGATGTTAAATTGTTATATTATCATGATATTATGATATATAATATATCTTAGTATGATGTATATACAGTTAAATGTCGTTACAACGATAATCGTTACATATATGTCTCGTTTCGAAATCATTAAGTTAGTAGTCTTATTTTTACATATGTATTTCATTGTTAATATAATTAATAATATATTTACTTATCATTTAACATAATTAACCAAGTGTATCAATATCTTAATATGATTCATATGTACCTAGTAAGACGTTGTTATAACGATAATCGTTATATATATCGTTTTCGAGTTTCTTAAATTAATAGTCTCATTTTTATGTATATAACTCATTGTTAAAATACCTAATGAGATACATACTTATAATAAAAACATGTTAACTATATATATAACCATATATATATATATATATATATATATATATATATATATATATATATATATATATATATATATATATATATATATATATATATATATATATATATATATATATATATATCATCGTATAGTTTTTACAAGTTTTAACGTTCGTGAATCACCGGTCAACTTGGGTGGTCAATTGTCTATATGAAACATATTTCAATTAATCAAGTCTTAACAAGTTTGATTGCTTAACATGTTGGAAACATTTAATCATGTAAATATCAATCTCAAATAATATATATAAACATGGAAAAGTTCGGGTCACTACAGTACCTACCCGTTAAATAAATTTCGTCCCGAAATTTTAAGCTGTTGAAGGTGTTGACGAATCTTCTGGAAATAGATGCGGGTATTTCTTCTTCATCTGATCTTCACACTCCCAGGTGAACTCGGGTCCTCTACGAGCATTCCATCGAACCTTAACAATTGGTATCTTGTTTTGCTTAAGTCTTTTAACCTCACGATCCATTATTTCGACGGGTTCTTCGATGAATTGAAGTTTTTCGTTGATTTAGATTTCATCTAACGGAATAGTGAGATCTTCTTTAGCAAAACATTTCTTCAAATTCGAGACGTGGAAAGTGTTATGTACAGCCGCGAGTTGTTGAGGTAACTCAAGTCGGTAAGCTACTGGTCCGACACGATCAATAATCTTGAATGGTCCAATATACCTTGGATTTAATTTCCCTCGTTTACCAAATCGAACAACGCCTTTCCAAGGTGCAACTTTAAGCATGACCATCTCTCCAATTTCAAATTCTATATCTTTTCTTTTAATGTCAGCGTAGCTCTTTTGTCGACTTTGGGCGGTTTTCAACCGTTGTTGAATTCGGATGATCTTCTCGGTAGTTTCTTGTATAATCTCCGGACCCGTAATCTGTCTATCCCCCACTTCACTCCAACAAATCGGAGACCTGCACTTTCTACCATAAAGTGCTTCAAATGGCGCCATCTCAATGCTTGAATGGTAGCTGTTGTTGTAGGAAAATTCTGCTAACGGTAGATGTCGATCCCAACTGTTTCCGAAATCAATAACACATGCTCGTAGCATGTCTTCAAGCGTTTGTATCGTCCTTTCGCTCTACCCATCAGTTTGTGGATGATAGGCAGTACTCATGTCTAGACGAGTTCCTAATGCTTGCTGTAATGTCTGCCAGAATCTTGAAATAAATCTGCCATCCCTATCAGAGATAATAGAGATTGGTATTCCATGTCTGGAGACGACTTCCTTCAAATACAGTCGTGCTAACTTCTCTATCTTGTCATCTTCTCTTATTGGCAGGAAGTGTGCTGATTTGGTGAGACGATCAACTATTATCCAAATAGTATCAAAACCATTTGCAGTCCTTGGCAATTTAGTGATGAAATCCATGGTAATGTTTTCCCATTTCCATTCTGGGATTTCTGGTTGTTGAAGTAGACCTGATGGTTTCTGATGCTCAGCTTTGACCTTAGAACACGTCGAACATTCTCCTACGTATTTAGCAACATCGGCTTTCATACCCGGCCACCAAAAATGTTTCTTGAGATCCTTGTACATCTTCCCCGTTCCAGGATGTATTGAGTATCTAGTTTTATGAGCTTCTCTAAGTACCATTTCTCTCATATCTCCAAATTTTGGTACCCAAATCCTTTCAGCCCTATACCGGGTTCCGTCTTCCCGAATATTAAGATGCTTCTCCATTCCTTTGGGTATTTCATCCTTAAAATTTCCCTCTTTTAAAACTCCTTGTTGCGCCTCCTTTATTTGAGTAGTAAGGTTATTATGAATCATTATATTCATAGATTTTACTCGAATGGGTTCTCTGTCCTTCCTGCTCAAGGCATCGGCTACCACATTTGCCTTCCCCGGGTGGTAACGAATCTCAAAGTCGTAATCATTCAACAATTCAATCCACCTACGCTGCCTCATATTCAGTTGTTTCTGATTAAATATGTGTTGAAGACTTTTGTGGTCGGTATATATAATACTTTTGACCCCATATAAGTAGTGCCTCCAAGTCTTTAATGCAAAAACAACCGCGCCTAATTCCAAATCATGCGTCGTATAATTTTGCTCGTGAATCTTCAATTGTCTAGAGGCATAAGCAATCACCTTCGTTCGTTGCATTAATACACAACCGAGACCTTGCTTTGATGCGTCACAATAAATCACAAAATCATCATTCCCTTCAGGCAATGACAATATAGGTGCCGTAGTTAGCTTTTTCTTCAATAACTGAAACGCTTTCTCTTGTTCATCCTTCCATTCAAATTTCTTTCCTTTATGCTTTAATGCAGTCAAGGGTTTTGCTATTCTGGAAAAGTCTTGGATGAACCTTCTGTAGTAACTAGCTAGTCCTAAAAACTGGCGTATGTGTTTCGGAGTTTTCGGGGTTTCCCACTTTTCAACAGTTTCTATCTTTGCCGGATCCACCTTAATACCTTCTTTGTTCACTATGTGACCGAGGAATTGAACTTCTTCCAACCAAAATGCACACTTTGAAAACTTAGCGTACAATTCTTCCTTCCTCAATACTTCTAACACCTTTCTCAAATGTTCACCATGTTCTTGGTCATTCTTTGAGTAAATAAGTATGTCATCAATGAAAACAATGACAAACTTGTTAAGGTATGGTCCACACACTCGGTTCATAAGGTCCATGAACACAGCTGGTGCATTAGTTAAACCAAACGGCATGACCATAAACTCGTAATGACCGTAACGTGTTCTGAAAGCAGTCTTTGGAATATCATCTTGTTTCACCCGCATTTGATGATACCCGGAACGTAAGTCAATCTTTGAATAAACAGACAAGCATTGTAGTTAATCAAATAAGTCATCGATTCTCGGTAGTGGGTAGCGGTTCTTGATGGTAAGTTTGTTCAACTCTCGGTAGTCGATACACAACCTGAATGTACCATCTTTCTTCTTGACAAACAAAACAGGAGCTCCCCACGGTGATGTGCTTGGTCGAATGAAACCACGCTCTAAAAGTTCTTGTAATTGGCTTTGCAGTTCTTTCATCTTGCTGGGTGCGAGTCTGTAAGGAGCACGAGCTATTGGTGCAGCTCCTGGTACAAGATCTATTTGAAATTCAACGGATCGATGTGGGGGTAATCCCGGTAATTCTTTCGAAAATACATCGGGAAATTCTTTTGCAATGGGAACATCATTGATGCTCTTTTCTTCAGTTTGTACTTTCTCGACGTGTGCTAGAACAGCATAGCAACCTTTTCTTATTAGTTTTTGTGCCTTCAAATTACTAATAAGATGTAGCTTCGTGTTGCCCTTTTCTCCGTACACCATTAAGGGTTTTCCTTTTTCTCGTATAATGCGAATTGCATTTTTGTAACAGACGATCTCTGCTTTCACTTCTTTCAACCAGTCCATACCGATTATCACATCAAAACTCCCTAACTCTACTGGTATCAAATCAATCTTAAATGTTTCGCTAACCAGTTTAATTTCTCGATTCCGACATATATTATCTGCCGAAATTAATTTACCATTTGCTAATTCGAGTAAAAATTTACTATCCAAAGGTGTCAATGGACAACTTAATTTAGCACAAAAATCTCTACTCATATAGCTTCTATCCGCACCCGAATCAAATAAAACGTAAGCAGATTTATTGTCAATAAGAAACGTACCCGTAACAAGCTCCGGGTCTTCCTGTGCCTCTGCCACATTAATATTGAAAACTCTTCCGCGGCCTTGTCCATTCGTGTTCTCCTGGTTCGGGCAATTTCTAATAATGTGGCCCGGTTTTCCACATTTATAACAAACTACATTGGCATAACTTGCTCCAACACTACTTGCTCCAACACTACTTGCTCCGCCATTACTCGTTCCGACACCATTTGTTCCTTTCGTTCTATTAACCCCTGGTCCGTAGACCTCACACTTCGCCGCGCTATGACCATTTCTTTTACACTTGTTGCAAAATTTGGTGCAGAACCCCGAGTGATACTTTTCACACATTTGGCATAGCTGCTTCTGATTGTTGTTGTTGTTGCGATTATTATTGTTGTTGGGATGATTGTTGTAGTTGTTGTTGTTGTTGTTGTTGTTGTTGTTGTTGTTGGGCCGTTTGTTGTAGTTGCGATTGATGTTGCGATTGTTGGGATAATTGTTGCTATTATTGTTGTAATTGCTGTTGTTGTTGTATTGGTGATTCTTATCACCGTTTTTCTCCCACTTTCTTTTGACTTGCTTCACATTGGCCTCTTCAGCAGTCTGTTCTTTAATTCTTTCTTCAATCTGGTTCACTAGTTTGTGAGCCATTCTACATGCCTGTTATATAGAGGCGGGCTCATGTGAACTTATATCTTCTTGGATTCTTTCCGGTAATCCTTTCACAAATGCGTCGATCTTCTCTTCCTCATCTTCGAATGCTCCCGGACACAATAGGCATAATTCTGTGAATCGTCTTTCGTACGTGGTAATATCAAATCCTTGGGTTCGTAACCCTCTAAGTTCTGTCTTGAGCTTATTGACCTCGGTTCTGGGACGGTACTTCTCGTTCATCAAGTGCTTGAATGCTGACCACGGTAGTGCGTACGCATCGTCTTGTCCCACTTGCTCTAGATAGGTATTCCACCATGTTAACGCAGAACCTGTGAAGGTATGCGTAGCGTACTTCACTTTGTCCTCTTCAGTACACTTACTTATGGCAAACACCGATTCGACCTTCTCGGTCCACCGTTTCAATCCGATCGGTCCTTCGGTTCCATCAAATTCCAAAGGTTTGCAGGCAGTGAATTCTTTGTAGGTGCATCCTACACGATTTCCTGTACTGCTAGATCCAAGGTTATTGTTGGTATGTAACGCAGCCTGTACTGTGGCTATGTTTGAAGCTAGAAAAGTACGGAATTCCTCTTCATTCATATTCACGGTGTGTCGAGTAGTCGGTGCCATTTCCTTCAAAATAGTCAAATGGAACAAGTTAATCATACAGAATATTAAGAGTAGTTAATAGTATTTCGTAGCATAATATGAACTTATTTATAAAAGCTTTTTCTTCATATTAGCGTTTTATAAGTTTAAATTCGGGTAGTACCTACCCGTTAAGTTCATACTTAGTAGCTAATATACAATTCAACTACTACAATTCTGTATGAAAAACTGATTATAATAATATTTCGCGTTCAAACTTTTACACAATATTTTACAAACTTACAATACCGCTTATTTTACATATAGCATGAAATATAGCACACAATAAATTTGATACAAGATGGTTGTGAAGATAATTCTAGCTAGTACACAAGTCGTTCAGCAAAGGCAATAAAGACACGTAATTCATACGTCCAGAAACAAGTCATGCATTCTGGTTTTACTAGGATTACTTCCCATCCTTGGTCTTGTGGAACATAACCGTTATGGCCATTGATAAGACAGCGTGTTGTAACTTCGTTAAAGGGACGAGGGTTACGTAATGTCCAACAGTCCCGTAACAATCTAAAAACCTCATTTCTTACCCCAATTACCGACTCCGTCACTTGTGGGAACGTTTTATTTAATAGTTGTAGCCCGATGTTCTTGTTCTCACTTTGGTGAGAAGCGAACATTACTAATCCGTAAGCATAACATGCTTCTTTATGTTGCATGTTAGCCGCTTTTTCTAAATCACGAAGTCCAATATTCGGATATATTGAGTCAAAATAATTTCTTAACCCGTTGCGTAAAATAGCATTTGGGTTCCCCGCAATATATGCGTCAAAGTAAACACATCGTAACTTATGGGTTTCCCAATGTGATATCCCCCATCTTTCAAACGAAAGTCTCTTATAAACCAAGACATTCTTGGAACGTTCTTCGAATGTCTTACAAACTGATCTCGCCTTAAATAGTTGTGCCGAGGAATTCTGGCCGACTCTAGACAAGATTTCATCAATCATGTCTCCGGGTAGGTCTCTTAAAATATTGGGTTGTCTATCCATTTTGTGTTTTTAAATTGTAAAATAGACAAGAGTTAGATTCATAAAAAAAAATACTTATTAATACAAGCAATTTTTACATATATCATAAAGCATAAGCACACTATATTACATATATTACACCACACGAATACAACTATCTTATTCCGACTCGCTCGTTTCTTCTTCTTCGGTTTTGGTTCGTTTTGCCAAGTTTCTAGGGATATATGATGTTCCCCTAATACTAACTGTCGTTTTCCACAACGGTTTAGAAAAACCTGGTGGTTTAGAGGTTCCCGGGTCATTGTTACAACTTAAGGACTTCGGGGGTTGACGATACATATAAAGTTCATCGGGGTTGGAATTAGATTTCTCTATTTTTATGCCCTTTCCCTTATTATTTTCTTTTGCCTTTTTAAATTCAGTTGGGGTAATTTCTATAACATCATCGGAATTCTCGTCGGAATCCGATTCATCGGAGAATTGGTAATCCTCCCAATATTTTGCTTCCTTGGCGGAAACACCATTGACCATAATTAACCTTGGTCGGTTGGTTGAGGATTTTCTTTTATTTAACCGTTTTATTATTTCCCCTACCGGTTCTACTTCTTCATCCGGTTCCGATTCTTCTTCCGGTTCCGATTCTTCTTCCGGTTCCGACTCTTCTTCCGGTTCCTCTTCGGGAACTTGTGAATCAGTCCACGAATCATTCCAATTTACATTTAACTCTTCATTATTATTAGGTGAGTCAATGGGACTTGTTCTAGAGGTAGACATCTATCACATAATATCAAACGCGTTAAGAGATTAATATAACACATAATATTCACATGTTAAAAATATATAGTTTCCAACAAAATTTGTTAAGCAATCATTTTTCAAGTAAACACGGTCGAAGTCCAGACTCACTAATGCATCCTAATAAACTCGATAAGACACACTAATGCAAAATTCTGGTTCTCTAAGACCAACGCTCGGATACCAACTGAAATGTCCCGTTCTTATTGATTAAAAACGTTCCATATTAATTGATTTCGTTACGAGGTTTTGACCTCTATATGAGACGTTTTTCAAAGACTGCATTCATTTTTAAAACAAACCATAACCTTTATTTCATAGATAAAGGTTTTAAAAAGCTTTACGTAGATTATCAAATAATGATAATCTAAAATATCCTGTTTACACACGACCATTACATAATGGTTTACAATACAAATATGTTACAACAAAATAAGTTTCTTGAATGCAGTTTTTACACAATATCATACAAGCATGGACTCCAAATCTCGTCCTTATTTAAGTATGCGACAGCGGAAGCTCTTAATAATCACCTGAGAATAAACATGCTTAAAACGTCAACAAAAATGTTGGTGAGTTATAGGTTTAACCTATATATATCAAATCATAATAATAGACCACAAGATTTCATATTTCAATACACATCGAATACATAGAGATAAAAATCATTCATATGGTGAACACCTGGTAACCGACATTAACAAGATGCATATATAAGAATATCCCCATCATTCCAGGACACCCTTCGGATATGATATAAATTTCGAAGTACTAAAGCATCCGGTACTTTGGATGGGGTTTGTTAGGCCCAATAGATCTATCTTTAGGATTCGCGTCAATTAGGGTGTCTGTTCCCTAATTCTTAGATTACCAGACTTAATAAAAAGGGGCATATTCGATTTTGATAATTCAACCATAGAATGTAGTTTCATGTACTTGTGTCTATTTTGTAAATCATTTATAAAACCTGCATGTATTCTCATCCCAAAAATATTAGATTTTAAAAGTGGGACTATAACTCACTTTCACAGATTTTTACTTCGTCGGGAAGTAAGACTTGGCCACTGGTTGATTCACGAACCTATAACAATATATACATATATATCAAAGTATGTTCAAAATATATTTACAACACTTTTAATATATTTTGATATTTTAAGTTTATTAAGTCAGCTGTCCTCGTTAGTAACCTACAACTAGTTGTCCACAGTTAGATGTATAGAAATAAATCGATAAATATTATCTTGAATCAATCCACGACCCAGTGTATACGTATCTCAGTATTGATCACAACTCAAACTATATATATTTTGGAATCAACCTCAACCCTGTATAGCTAACTCCAACATTCACATATAGAGTGTCTATGGTTGTTCCGAAATATATATAGATGTGTCGACATGATAGGTCGAAACATTGTATACGTGTCTATGGTATCTCAAGATTACATAATATACAATACAAGTTGATTAAGTTATGGTTGGAATAGATTTGTTACCAATTTTCACGTAGCTAAAATGAGAAAAATTATCCAATCTTGTTTTACCCATAACTTCTTCATTTTAAATCCGTTTTGAGTGAATAAAATTGCTATGGTTTCATATTGAACTCTATTTTATGAATCTATACAAAAAAGTATAGGTTTATAATCGGAAAAATAAGTTACAAGTCGTTTTTGTAAAGGTAGTCATTTCAGTCGAAAGAACGACGTCTAGATGACCATTTTAGAAAACATACTTCCACATTGAGTTTAACCATAATTTTTTGATATAGTTTCATGTTCATAATAAAAATCATTTTCTCAGAATAACAACTTTTAAATCAAAATTTATCATAGTTTTTAATTAACTAACCCAAAACAGCCCGCGGTGTTACTACGACGGCGTAAATCCGGTTTTACGGTGTTTTTCGTGTTTCCAGGTTTTAAATCATTAAGTTAGCATATCATATAGATATAGAACATGTGTTTAGTTGATTTTAAAATTCAAGTTAGAAGGATTAACTTTTGTTTGCGAACAAGTTTAGAATTAACTAAACTATGTTCTAGTGATTACAAGTTTAAACCTTCGAATAAGATAGCTTTATATGTATGAATCGAATGATGTTATGAACATCATTACTACCTTAAGTTCCTTGGATAAACCTACTGGAAAAGAGAAAAATGGATCTAGCTTCAACGGATCCTTGGATGGCTCGAAGTTCTTAAAGCAGAATCATGACACGAAAACAAGTTCAAGTAAGATCATCACTTGAAATAAGATTGTTATAGTTATAGAAATTGAACCAAAGTTTGAATATGATTATTACCTTGTATTAGAATGATAACCTACTGTAAGAAACAAAGATTTCTTGAGGTTGGATGATCACCTTACAAGATTGGAAGTGAGCTAGCAAACTTGAAAGTATTCTTGATTTTATGTAACTAGAACTTGTAAAATATATGAAGAACACTTAGAACTTGAAGATAGAACTTGAGAGAGATCAATTAGATGAATAAAATTGAAGAATGAAAGTGTTTGTAGGTGTTTTTGGTCGTTGGTGTATGGATTAGATATAAAGGATATGTAATTTTGTTTTCATGTAAATAAGTCATGAATGATTACTCATGTTTTTGTAATTTTATGAGATATTTCATGCTAGTTGCCAAATAATGGTTCCCACATGTGTTAGGTGACTCACATGGGCTGCTAAGAGCTGATCATTGGAGTGTATATACCAATATTACATACATCTAAAAGCTGTGTATTGTACGAGTACGAATACGGGTGCATACGAGTAGAATTGTTGATGAAACTGAACGAGGATGTAATTGTAAGCATTTTTGTTAAGTAGAAGTATTTTGATAAGTGTCTTGAAGTCTTTCAAAAGTGTATGAATACATATTAAAACACTACATGTATATACATTTTAACTGAGTCGTTAAGTCATCGTTAGTCGTTACATGTAAATGTTGTTTTGAAACCTTTAGGTTAACGATCTTGTTGAATGTTGTTATCCCATTGTTTATTATAACAAATGAGATGTTAAATTGTTATATTATCATGATATTATGATATATAATATATCTTAGTATGATGTATATACAGTTAAATGTCGTTACAACGATAATCGTTACATATATGTCTCGTTTCGAAATCATTAAGTTAGTAGTCTTATTTTTACATATGTATTTCATTGTTAATACACTTAATAATATATTTACTTATCATTTAACATAATTAACCAAGTGTATCAATATCTTAATATGATTCATATGTACCTAGTAAGACGTTGTTATAACGATAATCGTTATATATATTGTTTTCGAGTTTCTTAAATTAATAGTCTCATTTTTATGTATATAACTCATTGTTAAAATATCTAATGAGATACATACTTATAATAAAAACATGTTAACTATATATATAACCATATATATATGTCATCGTATAGTTTTTACAAGTTTTAACGTTCGTGAATCACCGGTCAACTTGGGTGGTCAATTGTCTATATGAAACATATTTCAATTAATCAAGTCTTAACAAGTTTGATTGCTTAACATGTTGGAAACATTTAATCATGTAAATATCAATCTCAAATAATATATATAAACATGGAAAAGTTCGGGTCACTACATGGTGCAAACAGAAAACATAAAATAAAAATGGTTATCTTGGGTGATTGAGGGTTTATGATGGATGAAGGTGGTTTATGGAAGTGATGATTCGGGTGTGGTTAAACAGAAAGAAAATGGAGTAAGGTTCATGCTTTGTTGATTGATAAAACTTGTAGTATACATATATATATATATATATATATATATATATATATATATATATATATATATATATATATATATATATATATATATATATATATATATATATATATATATATATATATATATATATATATATATATATATATATTGTAATTTGTAATACTATGAATTATAGTTATTAATTTAGTACTAAAATCATAAAGGTAAATATAGAGAGGTTTGATTTATAGTGAATTGAGTCGACAGAGTCAAATCAAGAGCAGTTAGCAAAGATTGAAATAAAAATAAATAATCTGGCAGATGACAAAAATTCGTACAATTAGGAGATATAGAAAGCTAACAAGTTTTGTTTACATTGTGAGTGGATTATGACATATACAGATCAGAGGACGATTTCATCCACAGGAGATGGAGAAAAAAAGGGACCAGATTGCGATGGTTAACAAATTCACATAATATATCTGTATCTACTTATTTATATATCTAATTATTTATGTATTTTACATATTAAGGAAATAAAATATTATTAATAATACTAATATTATTGTTTAGCAACTAGTAATATTAATAATAAAGATAATATTAATAATAATACTTGTAAGAATAATGTTAGTAACAATATTAAATAATACTTTTAATAACCCTAATAATAATTAAATTTATATATTTTTTTTATATAATGTTTACTAATTATATAATATCTATTATATAGTAACTATTAAATCTATACTATTTATAATTTACAATATATCTAATATTACTTCTATTTAGAATTTATTTGTATATATTATTTAATTTAATAGTAATAAATTATTCTGTTTTTTTTACTTACATTTAATTCCAATTATTATATATACATACATTTATATACACATGTATTTATTTATAAATAATGGTTCGTGAATCGTCGAAAAAAAAAATGGTCAAAGTTAAATAAATATATTAAACCATTAAAAAAAAATTAAGATTCAACATTTCAGACTTGGCTTATCGTGTCGAGATTATATAAAGATTAAGTTTAAATTTGGTCAGAAATTCCCGGGTCATCACATAATCCACCCTTATTGTGTTGTTGTTATGTGATAAATGAAATAGGTACTTTTCATTGACTTGTTGCGAATTATTTCGGTTGCATTCATCAAGGCGCTAAGGTGAGTGTAATTGTATTATATGCGTATGTATGCATAGGATGGGTGCGGGTGGGGTAAGGTGAACCTTGGGCATTCGGGTTCACTTTACATGTACATGAGATGATGGACTCTATGAGCTTTGGGTCTATGTGGCACATTTATGCGTTTTGGGTTACCCCCCTTGGGGTAGTGAATCTCGAGCGATACGGATTCACATTGACAAGTAGTTCAATCCCGTTGTTGTTGTAATTATGACTCAAGGTGGTAAATCGCGTGAGTTTTCGGATTCACTAGGGCGCGTGAGTTTTCGGCCAACCTTATTGTCGTATGGATTGGGGTGGTGTATCGCTTGAGTTTTTGGATACACCGGGACGCGTGAGTTTTTGCCTAACCTCGATTGCCGTTGTGGTGAAGGTAGTGAATCGCGTGAGTTTTCGGATTCACTAGGGCACGTGAGTTTTCGGCCAACCTTCTTGAGTTTGAGGTTAAGGGGTTAACCCCGGGGTTTTGGGTTGACACACACACACACACACACACACACACACACATATATATATATATATATATATATATATATATATATATATATATATATATATATATATATATATATATTGTGTTGTAGCTAATCTTGCGGTTTTGGCTTGGTGGCACGTTATGTATAGCTTTGCTTAGTTATAGTTGGATTGCGGTATGTGTTTATTACTTGTGCTAGTGATCCGTATTCATTTTATGCATATGTAGGTATATTATATCGTTGCACTCACTAAGCAAGTAGCTTACTCTCTCGTTGATGTTATTTTTATAGGTTCGCAAGGTGGTGGCTCGGGTAAGCGTGGGAACTAGTGGAATTTTATAGGTTATTTTAGAGGACGTGCTTTTGGATCGATTTAGGATTGGGTAGTGTTTTCCCAATCACCATGCTCGGTTTTGTTGGAAATTAAACTAGTCGGGTCGAAACTATCTTTTGATGATGTAAATGGGTTTTGGTAAACTATGATGTGTATGCCCGTTTGGATATTTAAACTTATGTATTAAACGTTTTGAAGTTGTCCAAACTTACTATTGTAATGGAAGCGTTTTGTAAACATAAATGGGACCTTAATGTTAATAATATAATGTATTATAACGAAAAAAAATATATGAGCCGGAAAAATGACGGGTTGGGGCGTTACAAGTTGTATCAGAGCATGGTCTAAGGGATTTAGGCGACTTGAGATAGGTTCCTAGACTTAGACTTTTGTGTATGCTTAATTGTTGCGGGACTTGTAGGAGTACGGGTCGGACGGGGATTTGGTTAGTGCCTTAGCGTGTAGGTGAATTAACTAGGATTGTGGCTTGTATCGTGATATTAGTTTGTGCGTGTTTATATCACGTTGTGTTTGTGTTTGTGGTTGCATTTGTGAATATCATCGAGTAATATAGTCGTTGTACTAATGAGTTGAGACGGTGTGTGCACGTAATAATGACTAGCTACCATTGTTACGAGTACAAATCATGTATAACAAGTGATCTACGATGGGTGTTAAGCGAGGTGTGGCGGTGTTGTGTGTGGTTTATTTACGTTTCATTATTTAATCTTTTTGCATTTCTTATAATGAAGACGGAAGATGGATACAGAACGAACGGGCCTACTCATGAAGGGAAGGATGAGTTAATGTTAAGGATTGAGGCCGCGTTTGGACGCTATATCTCATTTTTCGTCGACAAGGTTAAACAAGTTGTCCAAGAGTCGATCGAGGAATAAGTAACCGAGATGGTCCGAGACCAAGTGTCTAAGGCCGTAAAGGAAGAGTTTGAAAAGAAGATTCCCAAACCTCGAGGTAATAGTGGTGAAGAAGTGTCTGTGGGACTTGAATCACATGACCTGAAACTGGTTAAACACTCTTCGGGCAAGAGAAGGTTCGGGTTGTGTAGTGCCCTTGGTAAGAAGGCGAGAAGTATGCCCGAAGATGTCGGGAACGTGAAAAAGAGGAGTAAGGGAGCTTACGGACCTACGTGTTTTAAGTGTGGAGAACGAGGTCATTTGGCACGGGATTGTACTAGTGTACCCTTAAGCACAATTAAGTGCTTTATTTGCCGGAAGGAGGGACACCAAAATTCGGAGTGTTCCGAATTGTTTGACGATCAGGTTAAGAGGTTAGAGTGTGACTATTTGATGAATAGTGAAGCGCAGAAGTCCAACGATGTTGCTTCAGGTACTTTTATTTTTGATACAAATATGCCTTATGATTATTTTATTGTGTGCTGATGGATTTGGGTATGTATTAGAGACTTAAATCTTGTTTCAAGATCTAATTAGTCTCGAGTGAGCGTGTATTTCAATAGTACCCATAAGAGTACGGGTTTAGTGAATTCAGTGATGATTTGAATTGTTGGTGGTTTCGATGTCGGTGCACCGGGGTTGTGCTTGAGTCGTTGACTCGTGAGAGTGTGACCTGGGGTGAATGCATTATGTTAATACGTAGTATTGTTACGGGTAACATTCCTAATGGAATTACCCTATGTGGACGGTTGGATTGACGAACGAAGGGCGTAAGACTTGATTTTTCTAAGCGTTCCTTAGTGTTGAGTGAAGGGTTTGGATTTACCAATCTATATGAATGGGCTTTGGTGTTCAGTTGATAGCGCGTGTTCACTTTTGCGTTGGAGGTTGAAGAACCATAAGGTTCATCGGTTGATTATGATTTGACGTCATTTAGTCATGAGACTGGTAACATCGGATGAATGGAACCCGAGAGATCGAGTCTTTTGATCTCGATGGATGTCGCTAGTGGAGTTCTTATGACACATCTTTAGGTGCCTCCTTATACCTGCTAGTGTAATATTTGACTACGATGGTGTGATGATTTTGTACATGGGTGCCGATGAGAAACCCGAAGGTACAATAGTGTTTGGTTGCGGCGTTTTAGCGAACACTAAAGGTTTGACTTATTTGAAAAGTCATGGTTTGAGTGCCTCGTGATTAGTTCGTGAAGAAATGGTGTGGATGACCAACATTGGGATTAGTCATGTGTAATTCGAAAAGTTAATTCCCGCGAGAGGTGATCATCTTGGCGGTGAGTCCCTATCTAGTAGATATGATCGAGCGAGTTGTCAGAAATCGTCCCGTTGGAGAACGATCGCGGAGCGTAAAGTGTTGATTCGATTGTTGAGTTTTGATTTGTGATTGTCATGTGTGAAAATAATGGCAACGTGTGTGATTGAAGAGTTGATACTTGCGTGTTGGGCGAGCGGGTGTCGCCTAATTTGAGAATGAAGACTTTGATAGTCTTAGGGAATAGTCCCGAGTTGGACTTTAGAGCGGGTTGTGAAGGTAATTTTAGCAACGTAAGTCGGAGTGGCGAAGTTCCCGATGGTGGTTACGGGAGATTTTCGGAAGGTGTCGGGTTGATTCCCAAGTATTCCATGATTGGAAGGCGTGATGACAAAGATCGTCGGAAACTTATTCTACTTTTAGGATGATTGCGAATTGTTTGTACAAGTCTGGATGCTCAGTGTAGAGGCAAACGGATGCTGTTGTTTTATTTCTTTGGGTTCGTACCCAGGATTGTCGAGAAGGATCAAATGACGATTTAGTTGGGAAAGGTCGCCAAAAGGAATCGTAAGAATGCATGGTGTCTTACGCATAATTCGAAGTGAACATTGTGAGATTTGAGTGTATGAAGCACCGCGTGTCGCGGTAATGCATGTTAGTGAACATTAGCAAGTGGTGAAATCTTCAGTTTGATGGAAGATGTTGTGCACATCGGGTTTGGATGTATGTCAGGAGGAGCATAGAGCGTAGGTCCGGTTTGTTAAGTGATGAGGATCACTGGGACGTGATCGAATTTAAGTAGGGTAGAGTTGTAAGACCCTAATTTCAAAAGTGTAACTGTATAATGATTAAAGTTGGAGGATTTGGGTTTAAAGTGTTTATCGCGCACATTGTGTTATTTTCATATATTTTGAAGCTCGTATGTTGTCGTGGGTCATAAAGGTTGTGGGTATAAGTTTGATTGGTTAAAAGTGTAAGAAGATGTCCATAAATTAAAGTTTGGAATGTGTGAGGAGCGTTAGTTATGGTGTAAGGCGCGCACGTATGAAGAAAAAGCAACCACTCAAAATTTGCACTTGGTGTGAGGGGCGCGCTTTTATGTGTGCGGCTCACACAATTACACTTGGTGTGAGGGGCGCGTATTAGCGCACACCCCCTGATTCAGCATATTTTATATTTTTTAATTTAAAAAGGGGTAGTTTGGTCTTTACGCGTATGGACAATTTTATGACCACAAATCTGGCCAAATCTCATCCTCCACCTCATTTCTCCTTTTCTTCTTCACACACATACACACACTCTTGAAACCCTAGTGAGAGAAAAAGAGTTTAGAGAGAGAGAGCTCGATTTGGAAAAGAAGAAACTTGAATCGATGGAAGTCGCAAGTGTTAAAGTTGTTCACCTCGTTTACGGCTACGTTGTGGTAGTGTTGGTAAGTTCTAACTTCGAATTTTAATTGTTTGATTTGATGTTCATGTTAGGGTTTGAACTTGTAAGTTCTTGAGAAAACCCATTTAGCTCGTTAATGGAAGTTTAAAGCTAGTAATTGGTGTTGCTGACCCTTGTTGGTTTGGGTTGGTTGATGTTTTAACCATGTTTAAGACTTGTAATTGGGTTTAATCACTAGGTTTAGTGATTATGGATGTATTGAAACCCATTTGGGTGTGTTTGGAAGACTAATTTTGAAACGGGTCAAAATTAGGGTTTATGAGTCGAATTGGGGAAGACAAGTGTTAGTACTTTTGTTTTAGTTAAATTGGCGTTATAGGCCCATTTCCACTCGTGTTAAGTGATTATTGGTTAGTTTGGGCTTTGGTTGTGCTTGGAAGTGCAATTGAGTCAAAATTTGCACTAAGTGTCAATTTGGGTTGGTTTGTAATCCAGCCTAATTGTGTTGTTGTTATGTGATAAATGAAATAGGTACTTTCCATTGACGTGTTGCGGATTATTTCGGTTGCATTCATCAAGGAGCTAAGGTGAGTTTAATTGTATTATATGCGTATGTATGCATAGGATGGGTGCGGGTGAGGTAAGGTGAACCTTGGGCATTTGGGTTCACTTTACATGTGTATGAGATGATGGACTCTATGAATTTTGGGTCCATGTGGCACGTTTGTGCGTTTTGGGTTACCACCCTTGGGGTAGTGAATCTCGGGCGATACGGATTCACATTGACAAGTAGGCCAACCCCGTTGTTGTTGTTGTTGTAGTTATGACTCAAGGTGGTGAATCGCGTGAGTTTTCAGATTCACTAGGGCGCGTGAGTTTTCGACCAAACTTATTGTCGTATGGATTGGGGTGGTGTATCGCGTGAGTTTTCGAATACACCGAGGCGCGTGAGTTTTCGGCCAACCTCGATTGCTGTTGTGGTGAAGGTAGTGAATCGCGAGAGTTTTCGGATTCACTAGGGCGCGTGAATTTTCGGCCAACCTTCATGAGTTTGAGGTTAAGGGGTTAACCTCGGGGTTTTGGGTTGACGCATATATATATATATATATATATATATATATATATATATATATATATATATATATATATATATATATATATATATATATATATATATATATATATATATATATATATATATATTGTGTTGTAGCTAATCTTGCGATTTTGGCTTAGTGGTACGTTATGTATAACTTTGCTTAGTTATACTTGGATTGCGGTATGTGTTTATTACTTGTATTAGTGACCCGTGTTCATTTTATGCATATGTATGTATATAATATCGTTGCACTCACTAAGCAAGTAGCTTACTCTCTCGTTGATGTTATTTTTATAGGTTCGCAAGGTGGCGGCTCGGGTAAGCGTGGGAACTAGTAAAATTTACTAGGTTGCTTTAGAAGACGTGCTTTTGCATCGATTTAGGATTGGGTAGTGTTTTCCTAATCACCATGCTCGGTTTTGTTGAAAATTAAACTAGTCGGGTCGAAACTATCTTTTGATGATGTAAACGGGTTTTGGTAAACTATGATGTGTATGCCCGTTTGGATATTTAAACTTATGTATTAATCGTTTTAAAATTGTCCAAACTTACTATTGTAATGGAAGCTTTTTGGAAACATAAATGGGACCTTAATGTTAATAATATTAATGTATTATAACGAAAAAAATTTATGGGCCGGAAAATGACGGGTTGGGCCGTTACAAAAAACTATAAACATAAAAGTCATAGCCTAATAATATTCGGACGTTTAGGCTTTTGAATCACCCAAAATGGACTCCGTATGAGCAAGTTATGCCTAAAACTATAACATTGCGTGAAACGACTACATAAACAACTTAGACTTTCATGAAATACTCTATAATAAAATAACATACTTCGGGATTTGGGGTGTTACACCTTCGCTAGCTATAATGAAAAGATATAGCGAGAGGGGATTGGCTTGGCGAATCCCTCTCTGAAGACAAAATTCCTTGGTTCGTAAGCCATTAACGAGGACCGAAGTAGAGGTGGAATGAAAACAAGTTTATACCCATTTTAACCATTTGGGACCGAAACCCATGTTCCTCATAATGTCAAGAAGAAAGTTCCGACGAACACTATCGAACGCTTTTTCAAAATCGGTTTTGAATATTAAGCTTTTAGACTTATTATTTTTGACATCACTAACAAGTTCATTAGCCATTAAAATACTAACGAGAATCAATCTTCCACGAATGAATGCACTTTGTTCATTACCTACTAGTTTATCTATCACCACTCGAATTCTATTAGCAAGTATCTTTGACAAAATTTTATAATAACTCCCAATGAGGCTTATCGGTCTATAATCTCGCAAGTTGATCGTGTCGTTTTTCTTAGGGATTAAGGTGATGAACGATGCATTACACCCCAAAGTGATATCGCCACTACTCCAGAACCATTTAACTGCCTTCATTAAATCACCTTTGATCAAATCCCAAAATTTACGATAAAAGTATAAGTTAAATCGATCAGGCTCGGGAGCTTTCGAAATTCTACAATCTTTAATAGCTAACCACACCTCTTCTTCACTAAAAGGAAGTTCTAACAAAGATGCATATTCCTGTGATATTTTCGAAGTCACAAACCCGTCGAAATTGAAACCACTCACGTTCGGATCTTCATAAAATGATTTGAAATGTCTAAAAAATTCATCTTTTATGATATCCGGATTTTCATCCCACGAGCCATTGATGTATAAACCCCGAATGTTGTTTTTGTTGTTTTTTCTTTTAATTATCGAGTGAAAATATTTAGAGTTTTCGTCTTCCTCGACCGCCCATTTGATACGGGTCTTTTGTTTTAGCATATTACTTTTAACCCAATCCTTCTCAATCCAACTGTTTCTAGTATTTAACCACCCATGCCTTTCGATATCAGTAAGATCTCTCTTTTCTGCTTCAATATCCCAAAAATTACACAAATCATTTAATTCCTTAATTTCCGAATCCAACTTACCAAACGATAATCTGCTCTAGTTTTTAAGTTTGTTTTTAACGTTTTTCAGCTTAAGTCTAAACGCTGTGTCAGGTCTGCAGGGGCAATCGGGAGATTCCAGGCATCGAATATTACCTGGGTAGCCCCGTCAGCATCTAGCCATGAATCAAAAACCCTAGTGGGCTTAGGCCCGAAATCAAGCTGCCCATTTTTAAGCAGAATATGGGTGTGATCTGAGAGTTTCCTATCAAGAGCAGTTACATATAAATCATTCCATAACAAAGCAAAATTATCGGATATATGGAAACGATCCAATTTACTGAATTGCAACCCATCATCACTAATTCTTGTAAATTTACGACCCGATAAAGGAATTTCGATCAACCCATTATCCTTAATGAAGCTATTAAAACTAGAGGCCCGTTGTGCAATAAAGTGCGTGTTTTCTTTTTCGTTTATATGCCTAACCTCTTTAAAATCTCCACAAACAACCCACACAGCGTTATCGCAAGACAATAGTTCATTTGAACTATCCCAAAATCTCTTTTTTGCGTCACTATGGGGCCCATAAACATCGACAATCACAATTTTCGAATCATAATTAGATAACTTACCTTTAATGGCTATGAAAAACTCTCCTTCCACTGCATGATCTACTTGAAAGACACTTGCATCCCAAATCATCAATAGCCCACCGGATCTACCAACACTTTCTTTGACCGCGTAATTAGCAGTTTGGGAGCCCCAAACACTTTCAATCCATAGGTCACTAAAATTCTTCCGTTTAGTTTCCTGTACAGTAGCAATGATGGGCTTAGCTTCACTTAGTAGTTGCTTGAACCACCCATGTTTACTGTAACATCCCGTCAAAATCCATTAACGACGATGTTAACTCTGATCCCAGTGCTTGGCTTGACTTCTATGTAACAGCAAAGTTATACAGCGAAAGCAAAAAGTACCTGAGAATAAACATGCTTAAAAAGTCAACACTAGGTTGAGTGAGTTCATAGGTTTGTCATAATTAATGATTTTGATAATAGTAATAGATCACAAGATTTCAGTTTCCATAAATATCCTTACATCACAGTGTAACAAAAAGATTCTACAACTATGGGCACCTGGTAACAGCCTTAACGTTAATAATATAATAATGAATACCCTGATGTCTATAGAGCACCGAATCAAGTTCGATAAATACCCTCGCAGTACTAATCATCCGTTGACTGCTAGCGCGACTAGCCCGGATGGGGTTGTCAAACCAGATAGATCTATCAATAGGATTGGCGCCTACGGTACATAGACCAATATATTACGTTACCAAGCTAGGGGAATATTTGTGATTCTAACCCACGTAGAATTAAGTTTAATACTTGTATCTATTTTGTAAAACAGATATAAAATATTGCATGTATTCTCAGCCCAAAAATATATATATAAAAAGAGAACTATGAAAACTTACGATACTGTATTTCATATTTTACGAGTATGATGTCATTGAACAAGTGCAGAGTTGTCCTCGGATTCACGAACCTATATCAAATATATATATTAACACATATACTTGTAATCGAATAAGTTTATATATGTTATTTCAATTGTTATATATGTCTGTAGTTATATTAATATATATATATATATATATATATATATATATATATATATATATATATATATATATATATATATATATATATATATATATATATATATATATATTAGATTGGTAAAAAAAAATACCTAATGTGGTATATTTGAATATTTATATAAAAATGTTAATATGTTTGTTATATAATTATATGAAATATAATTGTAGTATATGAAATAAGTGTATTCAATGTACAAAATATTTATTTGTAAAACTAATTGTTTTGATAATAATGATTTACTAATAATTATAATAATAATGGTAATAATAGTAATTTTAATACAATTGATAGCTTTACTAATAATTATAAAGTAAAGATGATAGTTTTAGTAAAAATGATATTTTTAATAATGACAATGAATAAAGAGTTGTATTATTTTGTAATAATAATAATATTCATAATGATAATTCTAATATTTAAAAATAATGATAATTAATAATAATAATAATAATACTAGTAGTAAAAATGATAATAATTCTGATAAAAATAATAATTATAATGATAATACTAATAATTATAATGATAATACTAGTAATTATAATGATAATACTAGTAATTATAATGATAATACTAGTAATACTAATAATACTTTTAATAATAATACTAGTAACAATAATTATAATAACAATGATTATAATAACATTAGTAATAACAATAATAAAGATAATAATAATAATAATAATAATAATAATAATAATAATAATAATAATAATAATAATAATAATAATAATAATAATAATAATAATAATAATAATAATAATAGTAGCTACCTTCAAAGGAAAAGGTTTTTTTTAAAAAAAAAATTACCATCGCCGGGACTCGAACCCGTGACCTCTCACTAACCCGAACACCCCTTAACCATTCTGTTGTCTTGTGTTATCTGATTAGTTACCCATTTTAATTTGTTTTAACACTTTAAACTTTTGGTTCATCTTCTTCTTCTTCTTCCAAATACTAATCGACCAAACCAGGGATCAACCATCACCACTAATTCAAGATTTGAATAATTACGAAAATGAAACATCACCAATTGATTATGAGTGTTTGTAAAATAATAAAAAAAAAATGAAGACAGCTGCTGCTGCTGCTGCTGTACCGTCGCTATATTAAAAAAAATTTTGATTTTTGCGTTTTAGATTGTTATAGGCAATTGTTATAAAACGAATTGTGTTTCAAATCATTACTACAAACTTTCCCAATCGTTAATTTAACTTAAATCGTAACGGATAACACGAATTTGATGATGAACAAAAAGTTGACTTTTAAAAAATAAAACTTTGACTTCGAAATTTGAATTCGTTATAAAGAATTGGGACTTGAAACTTTGCAGTTAGTTTGAGTAGTTTATTCCTAACAAAATTGCAATTAAGGATTTTGTAATGGATTTCGAAATCGAAGCTTTAAAAAAAATGATGCAAATACAGAGGTATCGAAAGAAGAAAGAAAAAGAAAAAAAAATATGAATTTCTGTTATGGATTCGTTTTGTATACTTTTTGATAATGAACACCAACTGATTTTATAACATGAAAATAAAAAGCTCGATCACTATAGACCAAAAGCAAAACCAGTAGAGAAAATAAAAAAAATAACCACGATTTGAAATAAAAAAATAGAAAGCAGAGATATTAAAAAATAAATAAAGCTAGAAATCACGATTCAATTAAAAAAAATTAAAAGTAGGTATCAGGAGAAATATAAGCTGGAGGATCAGATCACCTTTTAAAATAAAATCAGTACATATCTTTTGACTTTTAAATTTTATTTTTTAATTGATATTAATAATTAATATTTATAATAATAATACTAATAATAATAATAATAATTATATTAATAATAATAATAATACTTTTAATATTATTAAGAGTAATAAAAATACTAATAATAATATAATAGAGTTAATAATAAACATTAATCATAATAATTATAATGATAATAATAATAATTAATATCAAGTTTAATAATGATATTATTAATACTATGTTAATATCAATAACAATAATAAAAAATGTTAAATTATCATTATTGATAATGATAACTATATAATGTTAATAATAATAATATTAGTAACAATAATAGTGATACTACTAATAATAATATTAGTAATGATAATACTAATAATAATAATGTTAATGATATATATTATGTTGATGATATTAGTAATCATATTAATCATAATAAATGATAAATAATAAAAATTTTGATAATAATAATATTAAATGACAATACTGATAATGATAATTGCAAATGATAATAGCTAATGAAAATAATAAATTGTCTTAGTTTCATAGTAATAAGGATAATGATAAGTATTAATAATAATATCAATAATAGCATTAATAATAATAATAATATTATTAATAATAAGTTGTATTAATAATGATGATTGTAAATGATATAAAATAATAAATGATAATATTGTTTAAAACAATATTAATAATAATACTAATACTTAATTATTTTCAAATACTTGTTCGTGAATCGTTGGAATTACATAATAGTTAGGTTTAAATTTTGTCGGAAATTTTCGGGTTGTTATAGTACCTACCCGTTAAAAGAAATTTCGTCCCAAAATTTAGTTGTTGCCATCAGTCGGCGTTGTTTGTAAACAGGTGAGGATATTTTCATTTTATTTGATCTTCACGTTCCCAGGTATACTCGGGGCCTTGCGTGAATTCCAACAAATAGAATATTGTTCTGTTTCAAGCGTTTATAGGAACCATAATTTATATAGGTTCTTCTATGAAGTGTATTTTATCATTAATGCGGAGGTTATCTAAAGGATTAACAAAAGTGTCATTTGACTAGGTTATCCTCAAAAGGGATGTTGGTGTTATACAAGCATTTCAGTAAATTGGATACATGAAATGTGTTATGAATAATATTGAGCTTATTTAAACCTTGAGCGTTTATGCCACAATATTAGGGTAGACAAAATAGAGAGGAGTTCATGAAAATCACGGTCATGAAATTTTATAGAGATCGTCATTGTTTACAACAAGAATATTTTAATGATGAATATGAGTTGAAAAATAGAGTTTTATCACTTTTGAATAATATGGATAAAACGATTCGATTATAGGAAGAGTATAAACGAAGCTATCGTAAAAGATTGAAATGAGAAAATATCTGTTTGCTTTAACTTTTGACATAGTTATAGTTGTTTTCCAGATTTCAAGGGATTTAAAGGAAATCTTCGTAATCTACAAGATTTGATTCTTCGGTAATTAAGGAAATTAGGATTTTCTTTGATTAAATGCGGTAAATTGCCTCGATTGTTGTGTATGGAATTTCGCTATAAATTAGCTTCTTCCGTTTCATTATCTTTACCACTTCTATACTTTCTTCCTCAATTCATACTTCCAAAAGATTAAGGAAATGCTTAATCCAGTTCTGATCCTTGTTATTATATTGACCATATATACAGTCATTCTTATTTTTCATTTACCACCAGAGGAATTTGTTTTCTTCTACTATTCCCTTGGGGTTATAATGTTTTTAATTCTCCCGTGTCTTTACGTTGCAATACTTATTGATATACACGGTTTGTAATTTTGGTGTCGTTATTGGGCTTTATATTTTCCTTTATATGTCGAAGCTTCATGCTTTTGTAAAGTAAGTAATGGTCCAGAATTCGTAGGTATGAAGTTTTGAATGAACCTTACGTTCTAAGCAGAAAGGAACGTAATATCACGATTTGATTTGTTAAATTACTAGAATTACTGAGAATAGAACTATCAAGAATATATTTTCTTGATATGTTCAGAGATTAAATAGAATGTAAGAGTCATATAACATGGCAAATGATGATTATAAAGTCTATGAATCATCATCTTCCATTAAAAATTTAGCATGACTTACTGTAATATAATCACGTTGGCCTGACGTCATTATATTATACTAACTCATGCTTCAATTCCCAACACTTCTTCAATACATTTATAATTTAAACTTAGATTTTACATGAGTTTCCTATATAATGAAATACAGAAATCACGAAGAGGTATATAATTTCGAACGAGAATATTTATGAAAATATCTTCAGAAATATCGAAGATATTTATGATGATATTTTGGAATTTCTAAGTTCGAAAGTTGATGAAGAAAAATTTTCCGCAAGCTTTTAACATGACTTCGGAGCAAGGTGTTCTCTAAAGATTTCATCGGATTCAGAATTACCTGGATTCCTTGAATATAGGGTTTGGTCCTTGTATTTGTCCTTGGTCTCCTTTATGGTTAGCTCAATCCGTTTTTCAGTTCCAAATCTGAGCTTTTTCAATACGTCATTCTTTATCATCAAACTTTTGGCCATTAAGACCATCTATAACTTTTGCTGCTTCATCAGCATTCTCAAGGTTAACAAATCTGAATCATTGATTGACAACCCCAGATGGTTTCAAGAAATTTTATTTTCAGATGATTAAACGCTGATTGTAATCGTCAACGGATCTAATGGTTGACGAATAGGCATTGTTGATTTCAAAAGTAATGAATGATAATTTTGGTGGTTTGATGTGATAATTCATCATAGAATACGAATGAATATAATTCATGAATGTAGTGATCTTTAGGAAGATAACATCTGCTAAAGCTTTACTTGAATTCTGATATGTCAAATTCAGAATATGTAATTTGATTTGAATGAAAAAGGTTGTTCTTTGGTACGCGGATACATATGTGGATGTAAGTAGTATAGTCACTGATTATTGCATCAGAATTTGAAGAATGTACAATATAAGATATTAATGTGAGATATAAATATTTCTCGGGTATTACCTACCCGTTAAAATATTTTCACAATTAACAGTTTGTACAAAAGAGAAGATATACGTTCATATATGTATTCTTCAGATATAATATAGATTTAATGAGTTAATATAATATTAAACTCATTTGATTTATGGTTGAAACGAGAATAAATAATCTCCAAAACCTTAGAGAGTTCATAATTGTCATGAAATATTTCGCTAATGAAGTTATGAATCAATACTTCATCATTCATTGTTATTGATATACCTCTGTATATGATGTTGGTGCTCGTGGAATTCTTGTGAAATTCATAAGGCACGAATGATGTTTTCTAGAAAGTTTCGAGTACATCGAAAATGAAAGTATATACAATCAATCATGTATTTGAGTAATACACTTGGTATATTATGAAATGGAGTTTATTATGTTGA
Source organism: Rutidosis leptorrhynchoides (assembly GCF_046630445.1). Classification (NCBI taxonomy): domain Eukaryota; kingdom Viridiplantae; phylum Streptophyta; class Magnoliopsida; order Asterales; family Asteraceae; genus Rutidosis; species Rutidosis leptorrhynchoides. The sequence continues at coordinate 350,724,992 of NC_092335.1, read as the reverse complement.
AGCAGTGATTAACGATTGTTAAGTCATTAACGAAGGATGTACATCATAGCATATTAGTGATATGAATTAACCAAGTAGTACATACTAGTTAAGATTCACACGTAATAGCTTAGTACAAAAGATTTATTATTGTTCCAAACCATATATATATAAAGTATACATATATAATTCTTCAGGAAGAATGAGCCAATACATCTTAACTCATTATTACTAATATTCCTTGGTATCTATGGGGCGTATGATGTTGATGTTTGAGGCATGGAATGCAGATGCTGTTGTTGGTGAAGCTGATGCTGTTGGTGGTGATGCTGATGGTACTGGTGGTGCTGGTTATGCTGTTGGTGCTGCTGATGCTTAAAGATATTGCACCATATTCTCCAGAGCCACAACTCGAGCTCGAAGCTCATTGACTTCTTCTATTATACTAGGATGATTGGCGGTTCAGACAAGGGGACGAATAAGATCTAGAATTCTAGATATTATATAATCGTGGCAAGCTATTCTGGAAATGAGGGTGAAAATGGTGTTTCGGATTGGTTCACCGGTAAGTGCTTCAGGTTCTTTACCAAGAGGTGAATTCGGTTCGTGGAAGGGATCACCTTCTTCTTGTCTCCATTGATTGAGTTGACTACCAACCCATCCCCAATTCATCCAGAATTAATGATGACTAATTGGTTCGTTCTTTCCGGTTACACTGCCTGTGGAGCTCGAGGAATCAAGTGAGAAATCCATATTATGTGTTTGGAATAGGGTTTGATATGAAATGAGTGTTGGATACTGAATGATATATTTGTCTCCTTGAATACATATATATAGCAAAAAGATTTTCGTGATTTACAGAGAAAATTTAGGAAAAGTGGTAGACAAAGTTTACTGGGATAGATATGATAAGATATGATTTGTCTATACTCCATTTATGCAATAATTGCAGTATGACGTGTCTAGATTAAAAATGATAAGTATGTAATCAGATAAACTTTCGATTAAAGACTTTCAATTCGTAATGACCTATTCAGGTCTAGGGGCTTGAGCTATAGGATCCTTTAAATTGGTAATCCAAACCCTTCCATTCTAGAGTTTCGTAGATGCCACCCGTCAAGAAAATTCAATGATCAAAAATAACGAGAAAGCAAAGATTTTGAAAGTAATGAATATGAATAGTGATGACATTATAATGTCTTTGAGATTCTTGATAATCTTTATGAGTCAATAATGACATTTTTCCGGTTCGCAAACCAATGCATAAAGGTATAAGGCGCATAGGTACGTGATATAACAAGGAGGTTATATACGTATGAGTATAAGTAGTAACAAATATATAAATTTCAAAAATCATGGATAACATTTCATGTAATATATACGTAATACACAAAACCATGATAGATGACGTAGGAATGTTAAGAATTTCAGAAATCATGAGTGACATCCCTTGGTTCCCTTAACCAAGGTGGTCCTATAAAGATAACTCGCGTGAGTTATAGAATGTTTTGAATCACAATGGCAGTTCCTCCCGGAGTGACAGAATAAAAGATATGTATATGTATAATGTAAGTAATAATATTTTAAAGCTATAGGTCAGGCTGTAGACTATACTTTAATGCACCCTATAAATCTGGGTTATCTATGAGAATTTCAGCCAACATGGCCTAGATGGCCCACTCATCAAAATTTGATTTTATAAATTGGCCCGAACAATTAAACGAGCGCGATCCGAGAAAAATACCGCTACGCAAATTAAATGCGCGAGAAGAATAATAATTCAAGAAATAAAACATAGGAATATTTTATTAACTCATACGACATCGGAATATCGTATTAAAATAATTCAGATTTGGAAATATCGAAAGTATAATCGTTGGTTTGGAAACCGAGATGATTCATCGAATAAAAACATTTATGTAGGAACGTACAAACACATAGTCACACCTTTTTATTTAATAAATAATATAGGAATATTAGAATATAATTTAGTCATATAAAATGACTTCATAAAACCTTACAAAATTTTGAGACTCATAATAACAAGTTTGCTAATCAAGTCGAAAGCATTCAATCATATAGAGAATTGACTTAAAAATAAGTTGAAATTTTTCGGCAAGAAATGATAAGTAAAGTTTAAAATAAACAATGTACGGTCAAAGTCCAGACTCACTAATGCATCCTAGCAACTACCTGTTAGACACACTAATACAAATTCTAGTTCGCTAAGACCAACGCTCTGATACCAACTGTAACACCCCATCAAAATCCATTAACGGTGATGTTACCTCTGGTGCCAGTGCTTGGCTTGACTTCTATGTAACAGCAAAGTTATACAGCGGAAGCAAAAAGTACCTGCGAATAAACATGCTTAAAAGTCAATACTAGGTTGAGTGAGTTCATAGGTTTGTCATAATTAATAAGTTTTAATAATAGTAATAGATCACAAGATTTTAGTTTCCATAAATATCCTTACACCGCAGTGTAATAAAAAGATTCTACAACCATAGGCACCTGGTAACAGCCTTAACGATAATAATATAATAATGAATACCCCTGATATTTATAGAGCACCAAATCAAGTGCGATAAATACCCTCGAAGTACTAATCATCCGTTGACTGCTAGCGCGACTAGCCCGGATGGGGTTGTTAAACCCGATAGATCTATCAATAGGATTCGCGCCTACGGTAAAGAGACCAATAGATTACGTTACCAAGCTAGGGGAATATTTGTGATTCTAACCCACGTAGAATTAAGTTTAATACTTGTATCTATTTTGTAAAACAGATATAAAACATTGCATGTATTCTCAGCCCAAAAATATATATAAAAAGAGAACTATGAAAACTCACGATACTGTATTTCGTATTTTACGAGTATGATGTCATTGAACAAGTGCAGAGTTTTCCTCGGATTCACGAACCTATATCAAGTATATATATTAACACATATACTTGTAACCGAATAGGTTTATATATGTTATTTAATTGTTATATATTTCTGTAGTTATATTAATATATATATATATAAATATAAATATATATATATATATATATATATATATATATATATATATATATATATATATATATATATTAGATTGGTAAAAAAAATACCTAATTTGTTATATATGAATATTTATATAAAAATGTTAATATGTTTGTTATATAGTTATATGAAATATAATTGTAGTATATGAAATAAGTGTATTCAATGTACAAAATATTTATTTGTAAAACTAATAGTTTTGATAATAATGATATACTAATAATTATAATAATAATAATGGTAATAATAGTAATTTTAATACAATTGATAGCTTTACTAATAATTATAAATTAAAGATGATAGTTTTAGCAAAAATGATATTTTTAATAATTACAATGAATAAAGAGTTGTATTATTTTGTAATAATAATAATATTCATAATGATAATACTAATATTTAAAAATAATGATAATTAATAATAATAATACTAGTAATAAAAATGATAATAATTATGATAAAAATAATAATTATAATGATAATACTAATAATTATAATGATAATACTAGTAATTATAATGATAATACTAGTAATTATAATGATAATACTAGTAATACTAATAATACTTTTAATAATAATACTAGTAACAATAATTATAATAACAATGATTATAATAACATTAGTAATAACATTAATAAAGATAATAATAATAATAATAATAATAATAATAATAATAATAATAATAATAATAATAATAATAATAATAATAATAATAATAATAATAATAATAATAATAATAATAATAATAATAATAATAATAATAGTAATAGCTACCTTCAAAGGAAAAGGCTTTTTTTTTTAAAAAATGCCATCTCCGGGACTCGAACTCGTGACCTCTCACTAACCCGAACACCCCTTAACCATTCTACTGTCTTGTGTTATCTGATTAGTTACCCATTTTAATTTGTTTTAACCCTTTAAACTTTTGGTTCATCTTCTTTTTCTTCCACATACTAATCGACTAAACCAGGGATCAACCATCACCACTAATTCAAGATTTGAATAATTACGAAATTGAAACATCACCAATTGATTATGAGCGTTTGTAAAAAAAAAAAAGAAGAAGACAGCTACTGCTGTTGTACCGTCACTATATTAAAAAAAAATTTGATTTTTGCGTTTTAGATTGTTATAGGCAATTGTTATAAAACGAATTGTGTTTCAAATCATTACTAGAAACTTTCCCAATCGTTAATTTAACTTAAATCATAACGGATAACACGAATTTGATGATGAACAAAAAGTTGACTTTTAAAAAACAAAACTTTGACTTCGAAATTTGAATTCGTTAGAAAGAATTGGGACTTGAAACTTTGCAGTTAGTTTGAGTAATTTATTCCTAACAAAACTGCAATTAAGGATTTTGTAATGGATTTCGAAATCGAAGCTTTAAAAAAATGATGCAAATACAGAGGTATCGAAAGAAGAAAGAAAAAGAAAAAATAAATAAATATGAATTTCTGTTATGGATTCGTTTTATATACTTATTGACAATGAACACCAACTTATTTTATAACAGGAAAATAAAAAGCTCGATCACTATAGACCAAACGCAAAACCAGTAGAGAAAATAAAAAAAAAATAACCACGATTTGAAATAAAAAAATAGAAAGCAGAGATATTAAAAAATAAATAAAGCGGGAAATCACGATTCAATTAAAAAAAATTAAAAGTAGGTATCAGGAGAAATATAAGCTGGATGATCAGATCACGTTTTTTAAAAAAAATCAGTACATATCTTTTGACTTTTAAATTTTATTTTTTAATTGATATTAATAATTAATATTTATAATAATAATACTAATACTAATAATATAATAAATATTAATACTAATAATAATAATAATTATTATATTACTAATTATAATAATAATACTTTTAATATTATTAAGAGTAATAAAAATACTAATAATAATATAATAGAGTTAATAATAAACATTAATCATAATAATTATAATGATAATAATAATAATTAATATCAAGTTTAATAATGATATTAATAATAATATGTTAATATCAATAACAATAATAAAAAATGTTAAATTATCATTATTGATAATGATAAGTATATAATGTTAATAATAATAATATTAGTAACAATAATAGTGATACTACTAATAATAATATTAGTAATGATAATACTAATAATAATAATAATGTTAATGATATATATTATGTTGATGATATTATTAATCATATTAATCATAATAAATGATAAATAATATAATTTTTGATAATAATAATATTAAATGACAATACTGATAATGATAATTGAAAATGATAATAGTTAATGAAAATAATAAATTGTCTTAGTTTCATAGTAATAAGGATAATGATAAGTATTAATAAAAATATCAATAATAGCATTAATAATAATAATAATAATAATAATAATAATATAATAATAATAATAATAATAATAATAATAATAATAATAATAATAATAATAATAATAATAATAATAATAATAATAATAATAATAATAATAATAATAATAAGTTGTATTAATAATAAGTTGTATTAATAATGATGATTGTAAATGATATAAAATAATAAATGATAATATTGTTTAAAACAATATTAATAATAATACTAATACGTAATTATTTTCAAATACTTGTTCGTGAATCGTTGGAATTACATAATAGTTAGGTTTAAATTTTGTCGGAAATTTTCGCGTTGTTATATTTACCATGAAATGTCCCGTTCATATCGATTATAAACGTTTCATATTAATTGATTTCGTTGCGAGGTTTTAACCTCTATATGAGACGTTTTTCAAAGACTGCATTCGTTTTTAAAACAAACCATAACCTTTATTTTATCGATAAAGGTTTAAAACATTATGAAGATTATCAAATAATGATAATCTAAAATATAGCGTTTTCACAAGACCATTACATAATGGTTTACAATAATATTACACAACAATTTAAGTATTCGAATGCAGTTTTTAAACAATATTATACAAGCATGCTGACTCTGATTCTTGTCTTTAGCATGCAACAGCGGAAGCTCTTAATAATCACCTGAGAATAAACAAGCTTAAAAACGTCAACAAAAATGTTAGTGAGTTATAAGTTTAACCTATATATTATCAAATCATAATAATAGACTATAAGATTTCATTTTTTTTCCATAAATATACATCTCATATCAGGCATTTCGCAAATTGCATAAAGATAAAATTCATTCATATATTGAACACCTGGTAACCGACCTTAACAGGATGCATATAGAATATCCCCATCATTCCGGGACTATCATCGGATATGATAAATCGAAGTACTAAAGCATCTGTAACTCGGATGACGTTTGTTGGGCCAAATAGATCTATATTTAGGATTCGCGTCAATTAGGGGCCATTTCCCTAGTTCTTAGGCTACCAAGCTAAAAAGGGGCATATTCGGTTCGATAATCCAACATAAAAAGTAGTTTTGATTACTTGTGTCTACTTTGTAAAACATTTATAAACTACATGTATTCTCATCCCAAAAATAATGGATTTTAAAAGTGGGACTATAACTCACTTTCACAGATTTTTACTTTGCCGAAAATAAGACTTGGCCACTGGTTATATATATATATATATATATATATATATATATATATATATATATATATATATATATATATATATATATATATATATATATATATATATATATATATATATATATATATATATATATATATATATATATATATATATATATATATATATATATATATATATCAAAGTATGATCGAATATATTCACAACATTTTTTATTACGTTTTAATGACTTAAGTTTGTTAAGTTAGCTGTCCAACGTTAGTAATCTACAACTAGTTGTCCACAGTTAGTAGTACAGAAATAAATCAATATATATTATCTCGAATCAATCCACGACCCAGTGTATACAAGTCTCAGGCTAGATCACAACTCAAATTATATATATTATTTTGGAATCAACCTCAATCCTGTATAGCGAACTCGAGCATTACAGCATATAGAGTGTCTATGGTTGTTCCAAATAATATATATAGATGGCGTCGATATGATATGTCAAAACATTGTATACGTGTCAATGGTCTATCAAGGTTACATAATATATGTTAGAATACATGTATAATACAATATAAGTTAGTTAGGATATGGTTAGCATAGATTTTTGTTATTTCATCCCGTAGTCAAATTAACTATTTTTAACCAATTTTGTTTTACCCATAACTTCTTCGTTTTAAATCTGTTTTGAGAGAATCAAATTGATATGGTTTCATATTGAACTGAAATTTATGAAACTAAACAGAAAAAGTATAAGTTTATAGTCGGAAATATAAGTTACAATTCATTTTTGTAAGAGGTAGTCATTTCAATCGAAAGAACGACGTCTTGATGATCATTTTGAAAAACATACTTCCACTTTGAGTTTAACAATGATTCTTGGATATAGTTTCATGTTCATAAGAAAAATCATTTTCCCAGAAGAACAACTTTTAAATCAAAGTTTATCATAGTTTTTAATTATCTAACCCAAAATAGCCCGCGGTTTTACTACGACGGCGTATGTCCGGTTTTACGGTGTTCTTCGTGTTTCCAGGTTTTAAATCATTAAGTTAGCATATCATATAGATATAGAACATGTGTTTAGTTGATTTTAAAAGTCAAGTTATAAGGATTAACTTTGTTTGCGAACAAGTTTAGAATTAACTAAACTATGTCCTAGTGATTACATGTTATAATCTTCGAATAAGATAGTTTTATATATATGAATCGAATGATGTTATGAACATCATTACTACCTAAATTTTAGTAGGTAAACCTACTGGAAATGACAAGAAATGATCTAGAGCTTCAAAGAATCTTGGATGGTGATGTTTTAGCAGAGTAGTATATAAAATAGCTTATATTTTTGCAGAAAATACTATTAAATACGATACAATTTTACACAAGATATTTATTTATTTATAGAATGGATATACTTAAACCTTGCTACAATACTTATAGGCAGTGTACCTAATCGTACAGTAGTGTAGTTTTTAGTAAGTCCGGTTCGTTCCACAGGGAATCTTTTTAAACAAAGCTTAACGCTATATTAGTTTACTTTTATAAAAATACAAATATATATATATAAGTAATATTATTATTATAAAGGGGGGTTTTTACCGTTTAATGACCGGTTTGTCGATTTTAAAACTTTAGTCGCAGTTAAAACCAAATGTAAAATATTAAAAATAAATACAAGACTTAAATTAAAGCATAAAGTAAATAATGATAATGAAATTGCGAATAATAAAAGTACGATAAAATAAACTTGCGATAATTAAAAAGTATGATAATTAAAAGTGCAATTAAATATAATAACAATAAAAATGCGATAATTAGAAGTGTAATTAAATATAAAATAAAGGAAATTAAATATGAAATAAAAGAATTATGCTTATTTAAACTTCCGTAATCATGATGTTTGACGTGTTGATTTTAGTTTTATGCCCATGGGTTAATTGTCCTTTGTCCTGGATTATTTAATATGTCCGTCTGGTTTTTGTCCATAACAGTCCATCAGTCATAAATATAAAGTGCGAGTGTCCTCGTCAAATTATCCTTATACCCGAAGTTAAATATTCCAACTAATTGGGGACTTAAACTGTAACAAGATTTTAATACTTTGTTTAATAATTACACCAGGATGTCTACTGAGTGTAACCCAAGATTTTAATATTTTGTTATCAATTATACCAAGTGTCCTTGTACATAATTTCACCCCTGTTTTAATTATTCTAGTGGCTATTAATCCATTCCCGTGTCCGGTTAAATGAACGATTATTCGTACATATAAATACCCCGCCCATCGTGTCCGATTGAGTGTATATGGTAATTTATAGGGACGCCCAATTGTAAATCTTTATATTAATATTAACAAACTATCATTTAGTTAAACAAATATAAAGCCCATTAATAGCTCAACGTCTAATTTTCACAAGTGTTGTTCTTCTGTCCAAACCCCAATTATGGTACAAAGCCCAATTACCCAATTTTAGTAATTAGCCCAACATCATGATTACTTCGGATTAAATAAGCATAATAATAACTTAGCTACGAGATATTAAATTAAAAAGGTTGAACATAACTTACAATGATTAAAAATAGCGTAGCGTTACACGGACAGAATTTCGACTTACACCCTTACAACATTCGCTAACATACCCTTATTATTAGAATTATAATTAAAATTAAAATATAAATTATAAATATATATATATATATATATATATATTTTACGTATGAATGAGAAAAGAGAAAGATAGATGGATTTGTGGTGCACCAAAGCTCGATTTTTATAGGCGTGTGGGCTGGAACTGGGGCTCATGCGATCGCATGGATTTATGCCTTCCAGGTCATGCGATCGCATGGCCAGCTGGGGAGGCTCATATTTGGTTGTTTTCTTCTGCCGACGGTTTTATAAATAATATAATATATTAAATAATTATAAGAATTATTTAAATATTATATTATATTTATGTGCATAGTTGACTTGTAATTTTTAGTCCGTTGCGTCGAGCGTTGAGAGTTGACTCTGGTCCCGGTTCCGGATTTTCGAACGTCCTTGCGTATAATTTAATATCTTGTACTTTGCGTATTGAATCTTGTACTCTTGTAATTTCGAGACGTTTCTTATCAATAATTGGAACCTCTTTGATTGTATTTTGTACTTTTGAGCTTTTTGGTCGCTTGCGTCTTTAATTCGTCGAATCTGTCTTTTGTCTTCACCTTTTATTATTTAAACGAATATCACTTGTAAATAGAACAATTGCAACTAAAAGCTTGTCTTTCTTGAGGAATAATGCTATGAAATATATGTTCGTTTTTAGCATTATCAAATATTCCCACACTTGAGTGTTGCTTGTCCTCAAGCAATATCGTCTTGAAATACTAGAATCACTTCTTTATTCTTCACACTTTGTACATCAGTGATTTCTATACGGCGGTATAAATAATGATAGTAACGATAGAACCATGATTAAAGGTGGGTGTGTCATCCACAGTTGCCTCGGGTTTAGGTCAACGACACTTGCAATCAAATAGCCGATTTACTTTCGGTTTCCAAAGCAAAGTGCACATTTGAAAGGCGGTTTACAGTCCCACATGACTATGAAAATGTAGATCCTTAAGGAAATTGGATCTTTATGAAAATATTTGATCTTTTGAAAATTCAATCTAGCTTTTACCCTAGATAAGTTTTCCGGAATAACCCTTTACCGGTGTTTGCAAAATATTTTTGTGGGTTTGGTGGGTTTTAGATTTGAAAATTTTAGCTCAAAACTTGCGGTTTTGTGTCACCCACTTGCTAACCTTGTATTGGAAAGCAACACGTCCAGTTTACTTGTCCCGTATATTACCTTTCGATAAACTACCGTCCGGTTGTAAAGGAAAGTGTTGAACAAGTAACCGTTAAGGCAATGTCCCCTGACATGCTTTTAATTATGGTCTATAACGTGTCGGACGCAATTACTATCCTTGGTAGGAGCAATAGTAAAGCTCACCCTTATGATTTTTTGGTCTGGCAGAAGGTCCTGTCTTTGACCATGCTATGCAACCACCGTTCTTACGGTTGACACCCGATTTGGTTCAGGTGACCTAATGAATTTCAGGTGAATTCCTAGGATTTTACGTTCAATGGTAATGAACGCTTTGAAAATAGGGTTTTCAGAAAATAAATCGGTTTGTAATTTTGATCAAAATATTTTCTCGTTCAAGCTCGAGTTTAGATATCATTGAATTCCATGAGTTTAAATTCTCAATCTTTAAGGTCAATCTCTAGGATTGAGTAATATCAGGCTTAAAAGCTGATTTTTAATCTTTAAGGAGATTATCCTTTCTGGGGATCTGATTCATTAGTCTTATCCAGCTAATTTGCATGGTGCCCCCCCATTTTACGAGATAAATCCTTCTCATGGTTAGGATAAATCTGACCACTTTGCGACCCTGTTTAATGCTGAGGTCCGTGGATTTCCTGCTGATTTTAGAGATGACTTTTCTAGATTTTTCGTCAACCTACAGCTGGTCTGGACGACAACTTCTTGACCTAAATCAAGAAGCGCGTGTCTTTTTCGGAAGACTTTACTTCCTTTTAATGATGGAATTGATTCATCGTGTAGATCCATCTCTTCTTTTCTTTCATCGGGTAAAATGGTTTAGTTTAGTCCAAAGCAAAAGTATTTTCAGTTATTTGTTACAGATATATGTGACATATGTTTAAGATAACTTGGTAAATGTTTCCACACTTGGCTTTTATTTTCCTTTTTATCGTCCTATATTCCATTTTAAATGAATTTTAACATTTTGGTTTGTTTCTCAATTTATGTCCTTTCCGAGGTTACAATAATTTCGGTGTTAACACCTAGTTTTATCGTTCATAAATATGTATAAACATGATTTTGAGTTCATTTAATTGAAAATTTTGAAAAATTTTACTAGAATTGGGTAGTCAGTATATAAGACTAGGGCTGTTCTTTATTATCAGAGAGCACTAGATTCTAATACAACTACTACGTTACTAGTATTTTTAATGGTAACCAAGTGTATAAAGATAAAAATTTTAAAAATCCGAAAGAATTTAACCCCTTCCCACACTTAAGATCTTGCAATGCCCTCATTTGCAAGAAATCAGTACAATTTAAATTATTGAGGGTGATTAGCGTAGAAATGATTAAATTTTACCAAAGTTTCCAAACATATTGGCGTTTGTTTGCTGAATGATAAATGGCGAATATCATTTGTTCATTTCGTCTGTTGTTACATCACATTTATTTGTCATCTTGTCGTCAAAATTAGTAGCTTTTGCTGAACTTAATGCCAGTCTTTGAAAATGCGCTGTTTTACCCTGTTTTGTACAATCGACAATATACATACATACAAATATAATCATGCATGACAATTTGAAATGGGACTTAATATCCCACTTTCAAATTCTAAATATGAAATATTAGTACACAATAATAATAAAAATTACACAAATATATCCAATAACATAAGTTTAAACATGAAAAATTCAAAAGATAAAAACATAAAAATCATAAAAATAACCAAATGGAACTAAATCAGTCTGGATAGGGGTTCCAGTTCATCTCATCAGGTGGGTTCCATTGTTGGTTATAGGTGTTCTGATAGGCTTGGTTATAGTCATACCGGTTAAAGGGTGGTCGGATATCGGGGCTATGTGGTGGAAAATGAGCAGGTCGAGTAGGTACATAGTTATTTGGTACCTGATATGATAGCTGGCTCATGATTTGGTGCTGATGAACTAACCAGCTATCGTGTTGGCGTCGCCTATAATCCTCGTATACTTGCTCGGAGTTCCACTGCTCATACATACTATGTCTTGCCGCGTTCATCATTGCTTCCTCATCTATACGAACGTGGACGTCAAGAATAGCATCTCGAAAGACATCCCTAATGTCTTCCGCCTCCTCCATTTCCTCGTCTGAGCCTCTCTCTACCTGAGGATGAGATCCCTCATAGGGTACTGCCTGGTTACGTCTACTTTTCAATACCTTAGCACCCACATAAACTTTTAATCCTATGGGCTCAACCTGTTCTCTACAAATCTGTAATGGACCCCCTTGGTTCCTATCAACACCTAAATACTCTCCAATGAGAGTAACAAAAATACCTCCTCCTATTATACTCCCGTCCTGCATTCCCTCTACCATTTTAGATAAATAAAAAGCAACACAGTAAGGGATATTGACAAAGCTTCTAGGATCCCGAATACACTTTAGGTAGAATAAATCATATAAGGTAATTTTTTCTTTATTATGACCTCTTTGTGTAATCGAGTTAGCCAAAAATCTATGAATAATACGAAGCTCGGCTCTGTCAATATGTGTATAGGAGTGTCCTCCTGCTCGTGTAAAAACATCAAAATGTGACATACGCCTCCAAATGGCGTCAGCGTCAAAGTTACTATCTACCCGTTCACCATAATGAATCAAGTTTGTACAATCGGGTAATAGCAACTCACCAGGAGTATATATCTGTAAGGCCCTGGCCATGTCCAGCATGGACATTCTGTACATCCTACCGCCAAGGATAAACCTAAGAAATCTTCTATCATCTATTCTAACTATATTTGTATCAAGTGATACAGTACTCATCAACTCAACACACCATTCCTTATATACAGGTCTACGAATGGTGAAAAGACGTTCCCAATCTGTAAAAGATGAACTGCCATACCTTTGAACTAAAAGCTGTCTAACACGGTCAGCTAGATGGACCGTTTCCAAAGGGGCCCAATCAATTACCCTTGGCACCTCTACATTTTTTGTTACCAATTTGAATTTGTTCCTTTGATATGTCTCGTAATCTCTCCATCTTCTATCAAATCTCAGATTAGGATGTAGAGTGTGCTCAGGAATCGTTGGGAATTCTACTGGCGGCCTCATTGGGAATACTATGAATTCATCAACAAACTGTACCGGATCATAATAAGGTATGTGCTGATCAGGCTGTTGTTGTTCCTGTTATGGTTCTTGTTCGTGTTGCATTTCTGGTTCTGGTGCTGGTGCTGGTCGTCTAGATGATGATGCTCCTGAACCTCCAGTATCGGCTCTCTGTAAAACACATTAAACAAAAAATTTGTGCATCCAAATATGCATTAGTGTTAGCAAAATAACAACTTAAAACAATCACTATAACATGTTAAATCAAAATTAAACTTATACATATTTTCACAATTTTTCACAATTCTACACTTTTCAAATAAGTATATATGAAAATGTATACAAAATTCATAAGTATTTAACTCAAATAACATGTCAAAATATTCATTACTAATAATTAAACAAGTCTCAAATGGTAAATATATCAAATTAATCAAGTTCATGAATTTTGGACTTAAAAAGTCCACTTTAATCTCCAAAAATCATGTTTAGGATCATTGTTTGGATCATTTAACTATCTAAACATGTTACACTACTCAATTTAGCAATAATTCATGACAAAAATCGGCCATAACCTGTTTATATCAAAAAGCCCCAAATTTCTCAAGAACACAAACCCTAGATTTCTAAAAATTTTGAAGTTTTTAGCTTCAAATCATGTTAAATAGCATCAATCTAGGTTATACATGTATAAAATACTAACAATTTAACACTAATTACACTAGAAATTAACAAAATTGCATTAGGTAAAAAAATTGGTAATTATCACAAAAACTAGGAATTTATAGAGTTTAGGGGTGTAATTTTTACCAATTTGCTGAAGAATGAGAATCTAGGCATGATTAGAGCAAGAAAAATGACTAATTACGGTGGAAAAATGGCGAAAATTGGTGAATTTTTGGAGTTGGTTCGTGAATGTGTGTGTGTTGTGGTGAAGAGCAGAACTCGCTGCTGTATTTGTTTCTGGCCTGGATTTCAGCTCCATGCGATCGCATGGAGTTGAAGTGTAAAACCCATGCGATCGCATGGGGGTCCGGGTACAGTGTTTTCAGCTTTTTTTTTTTTTTTTAAAAAAAACCTTATACTTTATAAAACTTATAATTAATTAAATTTTAAAAATTTGGTTTCCTTTAGGAGCGAGGGCGTTTCGGATCGTTGTCCTAGTCTGTCCCTCGACAAAATTTTAAAATTTGTCAAATCAAAGCGCGGTTTTTTTAAAAGTAAAGATTTTTGGGTTTTTTAAATGTTTTTGGCATACTTTAATTCAATAAGATTAAAAATATTGATAATAAAAGTTCTCGTCCCTCCCTCGGGTAAAGCAATTTCGGTTTAAAGACCTAGTCTTCAACTTATGACGAATTTTAAAAATCATATTTTTAACTTAATGAGATAAAGTAAATTTTTGTTTTTAAATTCACACAACTTAAATATAAAATTCAAAATTAATATTAAAAATTCACACCAAACTTAAAATTTGAAATGCATAAAATTAAAAATTCATATTTTAAAAATTAAAAATTCACACCAAACTTAATTTAAAAATTCAAATATTTACAATTTTAAAAATATTGTTTTTACAAAGTTTACAATATTAATTTAAGATTTAAATATTAATTTTAAAAACATGGTAAAAATAAAATTAAAAATCTTTTTGGCTTTTTATCCCACTTTAATCAATCAAATATTATCAAAAATATGCGCCCCTCTTTTCGGTAAAGTAATTTCGGTTCCAAGACCTAATTTAACTCATGACAAATTTTTTAAATATTTTAGGTTGATTGATTAATGATATTTATACCTTAAGAATAAACGTTAAATTTCGCAGTGATGTAATAAATTTTTGAATGATATCAATAATTTCGGTCGCCAAACCTAGTTTTATTCAATACCAATTTAATACTTTATAGCGAACAAATTAGCGTTTATCATCAAAAGGTTTAAAAATAAAAATAAATAAAATAAAAACTGTACAAACATACCTGTGAAATAGATTTCTTAGTTATATGATCTATCCCATTCATAAGATAGTCGGTTTAATTGGTTTTCCATAGCTACATAGGCGTAACCTCGAGCATTCAGTGTCTTTTCTTCTAAACATATGAACGGTCCGTCTCTGCATAAAGTAACAAATTCGGTGTTTGAATAGGTTTGATTATTTGAACATTTACCTCCATGTGACCATTTTCCGCATTTGTGACATCTTTCTAGGTGTCGTGCTCTTCTTTTCGCTGCGGATTTTGATTTTCCTTTACCAAATTGTAACTTATTATCTTCGCATCTGGATTCTTTTCTAACTCCGTCCATTCTTTCTCTGATTACTGATACTAGTTCACTCGGTAGTATGTCATTATTACGTTTAGTGATCAAAGCGTGTAGCATTAGACCATGGTTTAGTTCACATGCAGTCTTCATTTCGTAAAAACCTAAAAAAATTAAAAATTCAGAATGGGGGGAGAAGACTAGTTCTTTAGGGTCTGCTAGGGAAAGACCATTCGGATTCCATTTTCGAGAACTACACGAAAACAGACAATCTAACTCTAACAGAAATACATAAACCCCTTGATTCTCCCCACACTTAGTTAGCTGTGGTGTCGAAATTGTGATTAACTTCGTTGTCGACTTCCATCGGACTATCTATGTAGTGTTTAACTCTGTGACCATTAACTTTAAATTCAATTCCATTTGAATTTATTAATTCTATCGTTCCGTATGAAAAAACTCTTTTGACTATGAATGGTCCAGACCATCTTGATTTCAATTTTCCAGGAAATAGCTTGAATCGCGAATTGAAAAGAAGAACTCTGTCTCCTTCTTTAAATTCTTTTGAACTTCTGATTCTTTTATCATGCCATTTCTTCGTTCTTTCTTTATAGATTAACGAATTATCGTATGCTTCATGCCTTAATTCTTCTAATTCGTTTAGTTGACTTAATCGTAGATGTCCAGCTTCATGTAAATCAAGATTACATGTCTTCAAAGCCCAAAATGCTTTGTGTTCAATTTCTACTGGAAGATGACATGCTTTTCCATAAACAAGTCTAAAAGGTGTGGTTCCAATTGGAGTTTTGTAGGCTGTTCTAAAAGCCCAGAGTGCATCCTCCAATTTAATGGACCATTCCTTCGGATTTGATCCTACGGTTTTCTCTAGAATACGTTTTGAAGCTCGGTTTGTATTTTCAACTTGTCCACTTGTTTGTGGATGATATGCGTTGGAAATTTTATGAGTTACTCCATATCTTTTAAGAACTTTCTCAAGTTGATTATTACAGAAGTGAGTACCCCGATCACTTATTAAAGCTTTCGGTGTTCCAAACCTTGCAAAAAGACATTTTAAAAAGTTGACTACAACTCGTGCATCATTAGTTGGGAGAGCTTGTGCTTCCGCCCATTTAGATACATAATCAATGGCTACGAGTATATATAGATTATTATGAGATTTTGGAAATGGACCCATAAAGTCAATACCCCAAATGTCAAATACTTCACATACTTGGATGACATTTTGTGGCATTTCATCACGTTGACTTATTTTTCCGGCCCTTTGACATGCATCACAGGATTTGCAAAGAAGGTGTGCGTCTTTGTAAATTGTAGGCCAATAGAATCCAGCATCATAAACTTTTCTTGCTGTTAGTTGAGGCCCATAATGCCCTCCTGTTGGTCCTGTGTGACAATGGTTTAATATTTTACTAGCTTCATCTCCAAATACACATCGGCGTAATATTCCATCTGGACAACTTTTAAACAAATGTGGATCTTCCCAGAAATAGTGTTTTATATCACTGAAGAATTTCTTTCGTTTTTGGTACGATAATCCTTTTTCAAGGAATCCACAAACTAAGTAGTTTGCATAGTCTGCAAACCATGTAATTTCTTTATAATCTATCTTCAATAGATATTCATCAGGAAAGTTGTCTTGTATGGCCGATTCATTCAGAACTTCTAATTCGGGATTTTCAAGACGAGAAAGATGATCAGCGGCGAGATTTTCTGCTCCTCTTTTTTCTCGGATTTCAATATCAAACTCTTGTAAGAGTAAGATCCAACGGATTAATCTTGGTTTAGCATCTTGTTTTGAAAATAGGTATCTAAGAGCAGAATGGTCGGTATAGACCACCGTTTTTGCTAGAACGAGATATGATCGAAATTTGTCAAAAGCAAAGACAATAGCAAGGAGTTCTTTCTCAGTAGTTGTATAGTTCGTTTGTGCTCCTTGTAACGTCTTACTAGCATAATATATAGGTTGAAATTGTTTTTCAATCCTTTGTCCTAAAACGGCTCCCATTGCAAAATCACTTGCATCGCACATTAGTTCAAATGGTAGATTCCAATTTGGTGTTATCATGATCGGTGCATTAGTGAGTTTTTCTTTAAGAATATTAAAAGATTTGATACACTCATCTGAAAAGATGAATGGAGCATCCTTTTCTAGGAGTTTATTCATAGGAGTGGCAATTTTAGAAAAATCTTTTATGAAACGTCGGTAAAAACCGGCATGCCCTAGAAAACTCCTAACTCCTCTAACATTGGTAGGATGTGGAAGTTTAGCAATTACATCTACTTTAGCTCTATCCACTTCAATTCCTTCTTTTGAAATTTTATGTCCAAGAACGATGCCTTCTTTAACCATGAAATGGCATTTCTCCCAATTAAGTACTAGATTTGATTGTTCGCATCTAATTAGCATTCGTTCCAGATTAACTAGACATGATTCAAATGTATCACCGAAGACTGAAAAGTCATCCATGAAAACTTCCATGCATTCTTCTATCATGTCATGAAAAATCGCCATCATGCACCTTTGGAAGGTTGTAGGGGCGTTGCAAAGTCCAAATGGCATGCGTTTGTAAGCAAAAGTACCATAAGGGCACGTGAATGTGGTTTTCTCTTGATCTTCGGGTGCTACTGGAATTTGAAAATATCCGGAAAATCCATCTAGAAAACAATAATAACTATTTCCGGCTAATCTTTCCAACATTTGATCTATGAAAGGTAAGGGAAAGTGATCTTTTCTGGTGGCGTCATTTAATTTTCTATAATCAATACACACACGCCATCCTGTTACAGTCCTAGTAGGAATAAGCTCATTTTTCTCATTTGTAATGACAGTCATGCCACCCTTCTTAGGCACGCATTGAACTGGGCTTACCCATGGACTATCAGAGATTGGATAAATTAGACCTGCATCTAGCAGTTTAATAATCTCTTTCTTAACTACATCTTGCATATTAGGATTTAGTCTTCGTTGGCGTTGCACATACGTTTTATGACCTTCTTCCATAAGGATTTTATGTGTGCAATACGAAGGACTTATTCCTTTAATATCATGAATCTTCCATGCAATGGCTGGTTTATGAGCTTTCAACACAGAAATGAGTTGTGATTTCTCATTTTCAGTAAGAGAAGACGATATTATTACAAGTAATTCAGATTCACCATGTAAATAAGCGTATTCCAAATGGTTTGGAAGTGGCTTTAACTCTAATTTCGGAGGTTCTTCTATCGATGATTTGTATCGATATCTGTCTTCTTCTTTTAGCATTTGAATTTCTTCTGTTGTTGGTTCATATCCATTAGCTATAAGTGTAGCTAACATTTCAGCTTCATCAATTGGTTCATTACCTTCTCCTAAAGAACATTCTCCTGTTCCTTGTAATTCTGGAAATTCTTCTAATAATTCTGCATGTGCATCTATAGTTTGAATATAATAACATGTATCATCTGCAGATTGTGGTTGTTGCATTGCTCTATCAACTGAAAAGGTAACACTCTCATCCTCTATACTTAGGGTCAATTTCTTACCAAACACGTCTATCATTGCTTTAGCCGTGTTTAAGAATGGTCTTCCTAATATGAGAGGAACTTGAGAATCTTCTTCCATGTCCAAAACAACAAAATCTACTGGAAATACTAAAGTACCAACTTTAACTAGCATGTTCTCCATTATCCCTCTAGGATATTTTATTGATCTATCGGCTAGTTGTATGCTTATTCTGGTTGGTTTCAATTCTCCAAGGTCTAGTTTAGTGTATAGTGAATACGGCATTAAATTTATACTAGCACCTAAGTCTGCCAATGCTTCTATTGAACTAAGACTACCCAGAAAACATGGAATTGTGAAACTTCCTGGATCAGATAATTTTTCTGGTATCTTATTCAACAGCACTGCTGAACAATTAGCATTCATAGTAACAGCCGAGAGTTCTTCCATTTTCTTTCTATTTGAGATTAGATCTTTCAAGAATTTAGCATATCTAGGCATTCCTGAAATCACATCAATGAAAGGAAGATTTACATTTATCTGTTTAAACATATCCAAAAATTTGGATTGCTCGGCTTCAAGTTTCTCTTTCTTCATTTTACTCGGGTAAGGAAGTGGTGGTTGGTATGGTTTAACATAAGGTTTATCCTTAACTGTGTTATCTTCATTAACCTTTTCAACTACCGGTTCTTTTTCCTTATCTTGATCAGGTTGTGGTTCTTGTGGAGTAGGAATAGTTTCATCAGAAGTTACAGGTATTTCCGGTGGTTTAAGTGTTGTACCACTTCTTGTGGTAATGGCTTTAGCTGTTTCATTCCGGGGGTTAGCATTTGTATCACTAGGTAGACTTCCCGGTTTTCTTTCACCTATTAACCTTGCTAGGTTACTTACTTCTTGTTTCAGATTTTGAATAGAAGCTTGTTGATTTCTAAATGCTTGAGCATTTTGTTCATTGGTTTGTTTCTGAGAGGTGAAGAACTGCGTTTGAGTTTCAACTAGCTTCGTCATCATATCTTCTAAATTCGGCTTTTTATCATCGGTTTGTTGTGGTGGTTTGTTTTGAAAATTCGGTCTTTGCGGATTGTAATTATTATTGGATACTTGTTGATTGCTAGGACCTTGTTGGTTGTTGTATGGAATATTTCGGTTATAATTCTGGTTTTGATTGTAAATCGGTCTTGGCGGTTGATAATTATTCTGATAATTATTTCCAGGCATTTGGTTTATGTATGAAATATTCTCTCTTTGTTCCATTGTTAATTCAATACTGAGACAATCTTTTGTCAAATGTGGTCCTCCACACTGCTCACAACTAATTCGTATTGAGTGAATATCTTTAGTCATCTTTTCCATTCGTCTCTCCACAGCATCTATCTTTGCGGAAATGGAATCTAAGTCATGGCTAGAATCGGTTCTAGCTGCTTTAGATGATCTAATGATATCTTTTTCTTGGTGCCACTCATGTGAGTGGGAAGCAGTGTTATCAATAATTTTGTAAGCATCAGTTTCGGTTTTCTTCATAATAGAACCACCAGCTGCTATATCTATGTCTTTCCTTGTAGTGATGTCGCATCCTTGGTAGAATATTTGTACTATTTGACAGGTGTCTAAACCATGTTGCGGACATCCTCTTAATAACTTTCCATATCTAGTCCACGCCTCATATAGAGTTTCATTCGGTTTCTGTGTGAACGTAACAATTTCTGCTTGAAGTCTTACGGCTTTAGATGTAGGAAAGAATTGTTTAAGAAATTTTTCAACTAAAACGTCTCATGTATCAATCGCCCCTTCATGTAACGATTCCAACCAATCTTTGGCTTCTCCCTTTAAAGTCCAGGGAAATAACATGAGATATATCTGTTCATCCTCTACTTCTCGGATTTTAAATAGTGTACAGATCCTATTAAAGGTACGTAGATGTTCATTTGGATCTTCCTTCGGCGCACCACTAAATTGGCATTGATTAGTCACCATGTGTAGAATTTGTCCTTTGATTTCATAATCTGGCGCATTAATGTCTGGATGAGTAATTGCGTGACCTTGGCCAGTGCGTTTAGCTCTCATTCGGTCTTCCATACTTAAAGGTTCCAGATTCTCCATAATTGAATTTATTGAATCGGAATCACTAGAGGATTCTGATTTAATGGTTCGTTCCTCAACAATCTCTGTTTGAATGATTGGTGGTTCCGGAGGAAAGTTTAGTGGTTCAGGATCTACGAACCGTTCCTGAATATTCTCCGGATTCTCAATTGTGAGGTCGGGTTCAAAAAATGGATTATCGGAAATTTGAACTGAAGTACTTGGTCGACTGGATGACGATTCTAAAGAAAAATCAACGGCAGTAATATTTGCTAAATGTCTTGATCTAGTTACAGGTGGTGAACATACAAAAGGTGGTGAACGTCTTGCTCGGTGCATTCACTGAATATCCTATCCTATTAGTTTTTAAAAGGAAAGAAAAATTATAATAAGTTATCCAATCAATAGACTTTTCTGATTTTGCCCACGTTTCGAATAGCCAAAAGATGCAGCAGAGGGGCAGGATTCGTTTGGTCTCAATATAATTGAGGACTGTTTGGCTCCAATAACCCGGTCCACGTACAAATCCAACTATTACTACGAACCAGAAAATTTTGATGTCTATTAATTTAATCACTTAAAATAAATTTTCGTAATTTTAAGAAATTTAGATAAGAAGTAGAATAAAAATCTATGTCCTAAAACTAGAATACCGAGAAATAAGAAAGAAAAATAGTTCGTCGGAAAAAGGTCGAAAAAGAAAAATGGTTGAAAAATAAAAGGTGACGGAAAAATAAAAGAAACTTATAAAACTTAAAACACTTGACTAACCTAACCTTATTACTACAACTAACTTAAAATTATAATCGCAAATTGAGATTACTAATTGGAATGATAATTGATACATAGGTAAAAGGTGTCTAAAAATATTAAAGCTTACAGGAAAAACTAAATCCCAAATGGAAATAACTTAAAAAGAAACTAAAACTTAAAAAGGCGTCGCAAAATTCTAAAGCACTTAAATCTTAGTCTAAAGAAAAAGCACTTAAGGAATTCTAAGACAAAGCCTAAAAATCTAGAAGTAAAAATAATTATGGCAAAAACTATGAATTAAAACTAAAAATGAGCGAAAAATACAAATATTACGCTAAAACGATTAAAAAGGGACAAAATATAAAAATATATAAAAAGTTGTAAAAAGTACATTTTTTATAAAAATATTATTTTTATATTATTTATTTTATAAAACTATTAATTTTACAATTTAAATAAACTATTAAACTAAAAATACAAATTAATTAATATCTAAAATTAATTAATATAATAACTAAACCTAATTAGGGTTTAATATTAATAATAATTAATAATAATTCTTAATTAATGCTGTCGGCAGGTTCAGTAGGGCGTGTCAGATGGGCTCATGCGATCGCATGAGTCCTCAGTTGCCCAGCCATGCGATCGCATGGGCTAGGGTTTTGGGCCACAGAGTGGGCTGCTAAAGTACAGGCCGAAATTTTTTTTTTTTTTTTTGCTGTAAAATATAAAATATATTTATAAATTAAATAAAACTTAAATTTTTACAAACTAAAAAAAATAGAAATAAAGAAACTTTATAAAACTTAAATATTTACCAAACTCTTAAAAAAAATATTTATATTTTTGTTTTTCTTTTAATATTTTTGAATATTTAAAACGTATTTTTACAAAAGCGTACTAAAAATAAAAATCTTTTTTTTTATATTAGCGTTGCGCTTCCGGCTTTTAAGGTAGAATGATGTCCCCGGCAGCGGCGCCAAAAATACTTGATGTTTTAGCAGAGTAGTATATAAAATAGCTTATATTTTTGCAGAAAATACTATTAAATACGATACAATTTTACACAAGATATTTATTTATTTATAGAATGGATATACTTAAACCTTGCTACAACACTTATAGGCAGTGTACCTAATCGTACAGTAGTGTAATTTTTAGTAAGTCCGGTTCGTTCCACAGGGAATCTTTTTAAACAAAGCTTAACGCTATATTAGTTTACTTTTATAAAAATACAAATATATATATATATAAGTAATATTATTATTATAAAGGGGGTTTTTACCGTTTAATGACCGGTTTATCGATTTTAAAACTTTAGTCGTAGTTAAAACCAAATGTAAAATATTAAAAATAAATACAAGACTTAAATTAAAGCATAAAGTAAATAATGATAATGAAATTGCGAATAATAAAAGTGCGATAAAATAAACTTGCGATAATTAAAAAATATGATAATTAAAAGTGCAATTAAATATAATAACAATAAAAATGTGATAATTAGAAGTGCAATTAAATATAAAATAAAGAAAATTAAATATGAAATAAAAGAATTATGCTTATTTAAACTTCCGTAATCATGATGTTTGACGTGTTGATTTTAGTTTTATGCCCATGGGTTAATTGTCCTTTGTCCTGGATTATTTAATATGTCCGTCTGGTTTTTGTCCGTAACAGTCCATCAGTCATAAATATAAAGTGCGAGTGTCCTCGTCAAATTATCCTTATACCCGAAGTTAAATATTCCAACTAATTGGGGACTTAAACTGTAACAAGATTTTAATACTTTGTTTAATAATTACACCAGGATGTCGACTGAGTGTAACCCAAGATTTTAATATTTTGTTATCAATTATACCAAGTGTCCTTGTACATAATTTCACCCCTGTTTTAATTATTCTAGTGGCTATTAATCCATTCTCGTGTCCGGTTAAATGAACGATTATTCGTACATATAAATACCCCGCCCATCGTGTCCGATTGAGTGTATATGGTAATTTATAGGGACGCCCAATTGTAAATCTTTATATTAATATTAACAAACTATCATTTAGTTAAACAAATATAAAGCCCATTAATAGCTCAACGTCTAATTTCCACAAGTGTTGTTCTTTTGTCCAAACCCCAATTATGGTACAAAGCCCAATTACCCAATTTTAGTAATTAGCCCAACATGATTACTTCGGATTAAATAAGCATAATAATAACTTAGCTACGAGACATTAAATTAAAAAGGTTCAACATAACTTACAATGATTAAAAATAGCGTAGCGTTACACGGACAGAATTTCGACTTACACCCTTACAACATTCGCTAACATACCCTTATTATTAGAATTATAATTAAAATTAAAATATAAATTATAAATATATATATATATATATATATATATATATATATATATATATATATATATATTTTACGTATGAATGAGAAAAGAGAAAGATAGATGGATTTGTGGTGCACCAAAGCTCGATTTTTATAGGCATGTGGGCTGGAACTGGGGCTCATGCGATCGCATGGATTTATGCCTTCCAGGTCATGCGATCACATGGCCAGCTGGGGAGGCTCATATTTGGTTGTTTTCTTCTGCCGACGGTTTTATAAATAATATAATATATTAAATAATTATAAGAATTATTTAAATATTATATTATATTTATGTGCATAGTTGACTTGTAATTTTTAGTCCGTTGCGTCGAGCGTTGAGAGTTGACTCTGGTCCCGGTTCCGGATTTTCGAACGTCCTTGCGTATAATTTAATATCTTGTACTTTGCGTTTTGAATCTTGTACTCTTGTAATTTCGAGACGTTTCTTATCAATAATTGGAACCTCTTTGATTGTATTTTGTACTTTTGAGCTTTTTGGTCGTTTGCGTCTTCAATTCGTCGAATCTGTCTTTTGTCTTCACCTTTTATTATTTAAACGAATATCACTTGTAAATAGAACAATTGCAACTAAAAGCTTGTCTTTCTTGAGGAATAATGCTATGAAATATATGTTCGTTTTTAGCATTATCAGATGGCTTGAAAGTTCTTGAAGTAGAATCATGCCACTAAAACAATTTCAAGTAAGATTACTACTCAAATTAAGATAGTTATAGTTATCGAATCGAATCAAAGTTTGAATATGAGTATTACCTTGATTTAGAAAGATAACCTACTATAAATAACTAGGATTTCTTGAGGTTGAATGATCACTTGAAATGGATTTGCAAGATTGAAAGTAAACTAGCAAACTTGAAAGGATTTTCGAAGTGTTCTTGAAGTGTTCTTCCTATGATGATTATAGCTTGATTCTAAAAGTAATTTTTGATGAAGATGATGATTAGTTTACTGAAAATTTCATTCTTGAGAGTATGTGTGTGTGTGTGTTTAGAGAGAATTAGAAAGGGAATTGGAAGTGAAATGGAGTGGGTGGTGAATGGTGAAGGGTGAGTGGGGTTAAAAGGAGTTCTTGTTTTGTTTTCCTTGCTCATAAGTCATGCTAGTTGTTTAATTGTTGGTTCCACATGTTTGTTGACTCATCAAGGGCTGCTAAGAGCTAAATTATTATGTGTATATACCAATAGTATATACATCTAGAAGTTGTGTATTGTACGAGTACGAATACGGGTGCATACGAGTAGAATTGTTGATGAAAATAAATGAAAATGTATTTGTAACCATTTTTTGTTAAGTAGAAGTATTTTGATATGTGTCTTGAAGTCTTTCAGAAGTGCATTAATATATCTTAATACACTACATGTATATACATTTGTAACTGAGTTGTTAAGTCATCGTTAGTCGTTACATGTAAGTGTTTTAAGTTAACGATCCTGTTAAATGTAATTAATCCATTGTTTATTATATCAAATGAGATGTTAAATTATCATATTATCATGATAACACGGTGTATGAATATATCTTAATATGATATATATATTAAAACGTTGTTACAACGATAATTGTTACATATATAACTCGTTTCGAAACTATTAAGTTAGTAGTCTTGTTTTATGTATAAGGTTCATTGTTAATATACATAATGAAATACTTTAATTATCATTTCATCATGTTAAATATATATATATATATATATATATATATATATATATATATATATATATATATATATATATATATCAATATCTTAATATGATTCATATGTATTTAGTAAGACGTTGTTATAACGAAAATCGTTATACATATCATTTTGAGTTTCTTAATTCAATAGTCTCATTTTTATGTATATAAATCATTGTTAATATACTTAGTGAGATACTTACTTATTGTGACGACCCGGGAATTTCCGACTAAATTTAAACTTAATCTTTATATGATTTCGATACGATAAGCAAAGTCTGTAATATTGAAATCTCATAAACTTTGAACTGTGTTCATGTAAACATTTGACCTTTGACTATTTCCGATGATTCACGAACTATTACATATAAATAAATAAATACATATATAATTAAATATATAAATATATATAATACTTTGAAATATAGTTGATTTAATATATGATTTAAATTATAAAATAATATATGAGATAATAAAATTTATTATGTAAAATAGACATATATATATATATATATATATATATATATATATATATATATATATATATATATATATATATATATATATATATATATATATATATATATATATATACATAAAAAGTATATTAAATATATTTTGTGATTTCGAAGTTATTTAGTAAACAACGGTAACGCTCAATTGTAAATTCAATTAATAGTAAACGTCTTAAAAAGGAACTTATTTGATTTTAAAATAAACGGTGATACGAAAATGAGTTATATAAATTATAGGCTTATTAAAAGTATATTTAGGACCTAATTATTTAATTTTAACACTTTTTATATTTTACCCATAAATGAGAGGGACAGTTGATGTAATTTTTATTTATTAAATTAATGACTGAATTTTATACCATAATGGCCAAAATAAATAAAGTTATTTAATCTAAAATTTGGGATTAATCTATGGACTTTTATCCGCCACTAATTAACAACGGACCACGATATAATATCCGTGATAAATTGTCGTCAGATAAAATTAAAAAGTAGCTTTCTAATTACTGTTGACTCACATGTGTTCCTTTTACTTATTTAATTATTATAGGATTACTTTATTATTGTTAATTTTCTCCTTTCACATACTGCTAAATTACTCATTCACCATCTTGTTAATCCCACTTCATTGATTACCATTATTATTTTATGATTTCAATTATTCGAACAAATCACAACAACCCCACTAAATATACGATTACTATTTCTCTTTTTGAATTCCTTTCTTTCACAATTCTAATTAGGTTATATGTCAATTCCTTCTTTTCTCTCATTACTACTCATGACATTAGAATATATATATATATATATACACACATGATCAAGGATATAGCTTCACCTCATCATCTTCATTCAAACTTTGAAGGACCATCCGTCACCCTTGAAACACCGGCCCTCACCCCCATCACCATAAACAACCACTCCGATTACCATCATCTCCACCACTTTCAATCACCTCCACCCCAAAACTGTCACCACCTTAACACTCAACGAAACATCACCTAAACGTCTTCGATCATCCTTTTATTGTTACTAATTCGTTGCTCATAATGGCACTGTAAACAATCACCAAACAAACACCATTAATCGCCCCTATCTTACTGTGATGGTTTATGTTATCATTGGATCAACATCGCCAACTTACCAAACCTATAACCTTTGATTGCTGCTACGACTACCTGCTATTCCAACTTCTACTTCTGTCTCCACTTCTATTCTCATTTAAACACCCTCAATCATATTCATCAATGATCGATGCTGCTAAGCCAAACAACTCATAAATCGGCCCTTTAATTACTCGTCGATGTCAGCTGCTACTGCAGCTTCACGGTTCTAATACTATCATGATATGGTGACGATAATAAATTGGTAATGATTCTGTTTTTCTGTTTCCTGTTGCATTCGAACCAACCACCAACACCTTGCAAACAAACACCATTAACCCATAAACAAAAACCACCATTGTTGAAGATCTCACTTCATATGTTTTGATTTATCCCCTTCATCAACACACCTGTTATCTGTTTACTATTAAATTCGAAAGCCAAGAACACCAACATCACTTTTCTGTTTTTCATTTTATTAAAGATTATGATGAAAGAAAAAGGTGATACATTCGATTGATCTATTTATTATATAAAGTATCCATACTTTTCGGCAACATGTATACTAGTGGACTGCAAGTGGGTCGAGCAATTTAAAGTGAGGTTTAAAAACTTTGCCACTTTGGATTTAAATGAATTAAAATACATTGTCTTGAGACAAAGTTATACATGTGGGACAAAACACCAGCTCTTGGCCGACCATATTGTAACATCCCGCCTTTTTCCGTTTACTTTTCCGTTTAACTATTTTAAATTCCGTTATATGTTTATAACATCTCCCCTTAATACGTGTTTTAAAAATATCTCATTTAGGTAAATCACACACCCGCAACCGAACTCGAGGGACTAGTTTCGGGAAAGTGCCAAAGAGGTGACTAGCATTTGACTAGTCAACCCCATCTCCCATCTTTTTCATTTCCATTTTCCTTTTCTTTTACTACTTCCCTATTTTCTTTCAATTCTCCAATTTGAAGATTCATCATCTAAATCCGTTCAAGCAAGCATCAATCAAAACAAATTACATATTTGGAATCCTTGAAACTTCCTCTTCGATTCCATACCGATTTCATTACATTTGGGTAACTTTCTAAAATCACTAGATTTTGTGCTCTTGATGTTTTTAAGTTATAAAGTTGTTAATTAGTGTCTATGGCTCAAGTCTAACATGATTATATGATTTATATGCTCGATTTCGTTGTTTGAAGTACCTAGCTTGAATATGAACTTTGGTGTGTTTGATTGATGATTTGGTTGCTTGAATGTTGTTAAATGATATAAGTACATGTATTAAATGGTTCCTAGTATCATTAGTTTCAATTTGATGTGTAGGTTGCTTGAGAAAACTCCATAAACTTGATTAGTGATTTTGGTGAATTTGGGTTAGGGTTTGATAAGCTTGAAATGAATATTTGATGCATTGAATGCCATGAATTATTGTTAGTAAGTAGTTAGTTGTATTGTATGCTTGATTATCTACAAAACGGCGTGTGTTATGTATGCATTAAATGCCCGAATCATAAATGTGCACTTGTAAAATTTGAAGCATTAAAAGTGTGCATTAATTGATCATTTATTTTGGAAAGTCGATTGTTATAAATGATGTTTTTGGTTGTTGAAATGTGCTTAGTCATGTTCCTTGTCAAATTACCTTTCCAACGATATAAGATACGAGTTCTAAGTGTTTACGGTTTATGTTTTGTGTTAGTTTGAATGTTGATTTGGGACTTAGACAAATGAGACTGACCAGGTACCAGCACCCGCTATTCGCCGCGGCGCGGCTAGCCTTTGTCGCGGCGCGACAATAGGCGTAGTTTGATTCTGACCTCCTTGTCCAATATACGAAAAATGTGTGACATGCTATGGACCTCCGATTCACATGTAACTTGTTCTAACATGCTTATATATGAATAAAAACCTCAGAAAAATAGTTCGGGACCCGACCCGAACGTGTTGACTTTTTCATTGACTTTGACCGACCAAAGTTTGACTTTTTGTCAAACTTAACCAAATGATTATGCAATCTTTCTAACTTGTTTCTATACTTGTATCTTGCATGAAACTTGGACAATTTGATTCACATGCTACATAATCGAGTCGTAACGAGCCATAGGACTAATTGAACATCTTTGACCTATCGTGTTTACCGTTATTGATACGACCTATTTGTTTAGGTCAAGACTAGAATTGTCCTTTGCACACATTACTTTGTGAAGTACTTTTCATACGTGCACTCAAGGTGAGATCATAGTCCCATCTTTCAAACAACTTGTATGCTTTAAACTATGGGATGAGAAACATATACGTATCATGCTTTTACACTTTGAACACAAGTACGAAAACGAACATTCCACGGACAGGTTTGAACAAAAATCCTCAATTCAATTATCATTAGTTACACTTGCAGGGTGTAAACGTGAACTTATATTATGTGATCACATGGGCTTGACGAGCCTCATTCGGACGGTTCGCTACCGTTAGCGGATGAAATATATTTTCGGGTCTAGTGTATGTTCTAACACTACGCAAAGGGTGCAAAACAGTTAAGTTTGATAATTGGGTGCCCGCGAAACAAATAACAACTTTGGAATGCAAATGATTTTGATAATCATATTATATTAAATCTTGTGGTTCAAATGCAACGTTTACTAAAACACCTATGATTTCACCAACGTTTTCGTTGACAGTTTTCTATATGTTTTCTCAGGTCCTTGAACGCTACTTGATACATGCTTCCGCACTCTTTTTGATACTTGCTTGGATGTCGAGTATACATGCATAGTTGGAGCGTCTTTTGACAACTTTTAAATTGTGTCGCATAGGTTTCATTCGTACGTTAAACTTTGTAATGTAACTAATCTTTGAACTACTTTTGTAAACTTGAAACATCCTTTTACTTATGAAATGAATGCGACATATTTTGGTCAAACGTCATGTTAAAGACTTATGACCACGTAACGGGACCTAAGTAGTCAGCGCCGTCAAACATGATTTGGTCGGGTCGCTACAGATGGTATCAGAGCATTGGTTGTAGGAATTTAAAGTTCATTGGTGTCAACCCCGAGTCGTAGGGTACATTAGTGAATCTAGACTACAATCGGCATATAGACTTGAAGTAGGAATTACTTGACTACTTGTGCATTTATACTCGAACGTTTCTACTCATATCTACTCTTATTTCATCTTAACCTCACGTTGTTTAATTTAATTGACACGTCACCTTGACTTAGTGAAATAATGTCGAATGCACATGTGAATTAGGGTAATATAATTTTCGGGATTATATTACGGTGACTCATATGAATGTTCCGACATTATGGCATAAAGAATTTAAGGCGATTCAAGGAAAATTTCTCTCTATCTTTATTCCATATCATGGTTAGTATTATTAAAAATACTAATCAACGGTATTCTTGTGTTTTGAAGGAACAATGCCTCCTCGTCGTGTGCCACGCCATGAGACTCCTGAACAAGCTCTACAACGAATGATAGCCACCGTCGTGGATGTGGCCATGGCCGGTCACTCCTCCAACAACAACCACAACAACAACAATCAAGGGGCCGGTAACTCAATCGAAGGGTGCTCCTACAAAGCCTTCATGGGGTGCAAACCTCACAATTTTGATGGAACCGGGGGACCGGTTGTACTCACTCGATGGTTCGAACAAACGGAAGCCGTTTTTAGCATAAGCGGTTGTCTGGATCAAGATAAAGTCAAATATTCCACCCACACCTTTTCCGGTATCGCCCTCACGTGGTGGAACATGTATGTGCAATCGGTGGGTACCGATTAAGCTCACGCCCTCTCTTGGGCCGATTTAAGGGAAAGGATGATCGTCGAATTTTTCCCTCGTGAAGAAACCTGAAAGCTCGAACAAGAGCTAAGAACTTTAATGGCGGTCGGAAACGATCTCAAGGCCTACAATCAATGATTCGTCGAACTATCCTTGATGTGTCCCAACCTCGTGAACCCCGAATCTCAAAGGGTTGAACTCTATATGGATGGTCTTCCAAAGAGCATCAAACAAGGAGTGATGTCATCCAAACCCGCTAACCTACAACAAGCCTTAAACATGGCCCGCCAATTGATGGAAACGGTTGACGAAATCGTAGTTCCGGCACCTAAGGACGAGGATAAATCGGGCGGCAACAAAAGATAATGGGAAGTCCCCCAATCAAGCAACAACTACAACAACAACTTCATCAAAAAGCCTTACACCTCCGATGCCAAGAAAAGTTATGGCGGAAATAAACCCTTTTGCAACAAATGCCACAAACACCACTATGGTGAATGTAGCAATCTATTTTGCCACCGGTGCCAAAGGGGTGGTCATGTGGCCAACGATTGTAAAAGTGCCGCCCCCATCACTCAAAAGGTGCCCAATGCACCAAAACCGGGTACTTGTTATGAATGTGGCCAAACGGGTCATTTTAAAAATGCATGTCTGAAGAAGATAGCTAACCCCAACACACGCAGCGGAGCTTTCAATATCAACACCAAGGAAGCCCGAGATGACAATGAATTAGTCACGGGTACGTTTCTCCTTAACAACACTTATGTTACTTATTTATTCGATTCGGGTGCCGATAAGAGTTTTGTATCCAAGAATTTGACTCATTCTTTTAGCACTCCATCACTTCCACTAGATCCCACTTATACCATTGAAGTGGCCAACGGGAAACTATTGAGTGCCGACACATATTACCGGGGGTGTACGTTAAACATTTTGGGTAATGAGTTTGAAATTGACTTGATACCCATGGAACAAGGAAGCTTCGATGTAATAATCGGTATGAATTGGCTAGGAAAAACGAAATCTCACATCCTTTGAGATCTTAACGCAATCCGGATTCCTATCGAGAACGGCGAACCTTTGATCGTCTATGGCGATAAGAGTTGCTCCGGACTCAACCTCGTTTCATGCATTAAAGTTAGAAAACTACTCCGTAAGGGTTGTTTTGCGATCCTTGCTCACGTTAAGAAAGTCGAGTCTGATGAGAAGCACATCGATGATGTGCCAATTGTTAGTGACTATTCCGATGTATTTCCCGACGAATTGCCGGGTCTTCCACCTCATCGACCGGTTGAATTCCAAATCGATCTTATTCCGGGAGCCGCACCCGTAGCACGTGCACCATATAGACTCGCTCCATCCGAAATGCAAGAATTGCAAAGTCAAATCCAAGAACCACTTGATCGTGGTTTTATCCAACCTAGCCATTCACCTTGAGGCGCTCCGATTTTGTTTGTTAAAAAGAAAGACGGATCCCTACGAATGTGCATTGATTATCGTGAGCTAAATAAATTGACAGTTAAAAACCGATATCCTCTTCCTCGCATCGATGACCTCTTTGATCAACTACAAGGGTCTTATGTATATTCAAAAATCGATCTCCGCTCGGGTTATCATCAATTAAGGGTTAAGGGGGAAGATGTCTCCAAAACCGTTTTCTGAACTCGTTATGGTAGTTATGAATTCCTTGTCATGCCATTTGGTCTCACTAACGCACTGGCAGTGTTCATGGATCTTATGAACCGCTTGTGCAAACCGTATCCTGACAAATTCGTTATCGTGTTCATCGATGATATTTTGGTTTATTCTAAAAGCGAAGAAGAACACGAGGAACACCTCCGACTTGTGCTTGAACTTTTAAGACAAGAACGACTCTATGCCAAGTTCTCCAAGTGTGAATTTTGGTTGAAGGAAGTTCAATTTCTTGGTCACGTTGTAAGTGACCAAGGTATTAAAGTCGATCCATCAAAAATCGAAGCCATTAGTAAATGGGAGACTCCTACTACTCCTACTCACGTTCGTCAATTCTTGGGTCTCGCCGAATACTATCGTAGATTCATCAAAGATTTCTCTTTGGTCGCTCGTCCTCTAACCGCGTTAACTCATAAGGGAAGAAAATTCATTTAGGCAACCGAACAAGAATCCGCATTTCAAATCTTCAAAACGAAGCTAACCAGCGCTCCTATCTTGTCACTTCCCGAAGGCAACGATGATTTTGTTGTGTATTGCGACGCCTCGAAACATGGTTTTGGGTGTGTGTTGATGTAACGAACGAAAGTCATTTCTTATGCTTCTCGACAACTCAAAATTCATGAACGAAACTACACGACACATGATCTCGAACTCGGAGCCGTTGTCTTTACACTTAAAATGTAGAGACACTATCTTTATGGAACCAAGAGTACTATCTTTACCGATCACAAAAGTCTCCAACACATCTTCGATCAAAAGCAACTAAACATGAGACAACGAAGGTGGATTGAAACCTTAAACGATTACAATTGCGAGCTTCGTCACCATCCCAGAAAGGCAAATGTAGTAGCCGATGCCTTAAGTCGAAAAGAAAGAGCGGTGCCTCTTAGTATCCGAGCTTTAAACATCACCATCCACACCAATCTTAATAGCCAAATTCGGGTAGCCCAAGATGAGGCTCTCAATGATGAAAACGTTTCACACGAGCTCTTTAACATTCTCATCTTTCGATTCGAAATTAGGGAGACCGGACTCCGATATTACGCCGGAAGGATTTGGGTGCCTAGATATGGGGACCTACGAAACCTTATTTTAGATGAAGCCCATAAGTCACGATACTCGATTCACCCCGGTGCCAATAAGATGAACCACGACCTTAAAGAACAATATTGTTGGCCGAACATCAAAAGGGACGTAGCTACTTATGTTGCCAAGTGTTTGACATGTTCCAAAGTCAAAGCCGAACACCAAAGACTGTCCGGGTTACTTCAACAACCCGAAATCCCGCAATGGAAGTGGGAAAGAATAACGATGGACTTCATCACCAAGTTACCAAAGACAACGGGCGGTTATGATACTATTTGGGTTATTGTTGACCGTCTTACCAAATCCGCACACTTCCTCGCTATGAAAGAAACGGACAAAATGGAAAAACTTGCACAACTCTACATCAAGGAGATCGTAGCCCGACACAGTGTACCTTTATCGATTATCTCCGACCGAGATGGCCATTTTGTTTCTAGATTTTACGTACTTTACAAGAAGCGTTGGGAACGCTTTTAGACATGAGCACCGCATACCATCCGCAAACCGACGGACAAAGCGAACGCACAATTCAAACCTTGGAAGACATGCTATGAGCTTGTGTTGTCGACTTTGGAAAAGCTTGGGATAAGCACTTGCCTCTCACCGAATTCTCCTACAATAATAGTTATCACGCGAGTATTAATGCCGCACCATTCGAAGCTTTATATGGCCAAAAATGTTGTTCACCTCTTTGTTGGGCCTAAGTAGGCGACACACAAATCACCGAACCCGAACTCATTCAAGAAACAACTGAGAAAATCGTTCAAATCCGAGATAGGCTTAGGACGGCCCGAAGTCGTCAAAAGTGCTATACTGACAAAAGATGCAACAACCTCGAATTTTAAGTCGGTGACCGAGTAATGTTAAAAGTCGCGCCTTGGAAAGGTGTAATCCGTTTTGGGAAACGCGGGAAGCTAAATCCACGGTATATTGGTCCTTTTGAAATCTTGGAGCGTATTGGAACCGTTGCTTATCGTTTAGATCTTCCGCCTCAATTGAACTTCGTTCATCCTACCTTCCATGTATCTAACTTGAAAAAGTGTCCTGCTGAACCCGATATCGTCATTCCTCTCGAGGAACTTACTATTGATGACAAACTTCATTTTGTGGAGGAACCGGTTGAAATTGTGGACACCTCCGTCAAGACATTGAAATAAAGCCGAATTCTGATTGTTAAAGTCCGTTGGAACGCCAAAAGAGGACCCGAGTTTACTTGGGAAAGGCAAGATCAAATGCAAAAGAAATACCCTCACTTCTTCCCGGTTCCGGAAACGCAAGATCCCGAGGAAGAAACAACGACTACTACGCCTACTTAAATTTTGGGACGAAATTTCTTTTAAGAAGTAGGTAATGTAACATCCCGCCTTTTTCCGTTTACTTTTCCGTTTAACTATTTTAAATTCCGTTATATGTTTATAACATCTCCCGTTAATACACGTTTTAAAAATATATCGTTTAGGTAAATCACGCACCCGCAACCGAACTCGAGGGACTAGTTTTGCCAAAGTGCCAAAGAGGTGACTAGCATTTGACTAGTCAACCCCACCTCCCATCTTTTTCATTTCCATTTTCCTTTTCTTTTACTACTTCCCTATTTTCTTTCAATTCTCCAATTTGAAGATTCATCATCTAAATCCGTTCAAGCAAGCATCAATCAAAACAAATTACATATTTGGAATCCTTGCAACTTCCTCTTCGATTCCATACCGATTTCATTACATTTGGGTAACTTTCTAAAATCACTAGATTTTGTGCTCTTGATATTTTTAAGTTATAAAGTTGTTAATTAGTTTCTATGGCTCAAGTCTAGCATGATTATATGATTTATATGCTCGATTTCGTTGTTTGAAGTACCTAGCTTGAATATGAACTTTGGTGTGTTTGATTGATGATTTGGTTGCTTGAATATTGTTAAATGATATAAGTACATGTATTAAATGGTTCCTAGTATCACTAGTTTCAATTTGATGTGTAGGTTGCTTGAGAAAACTCCATAAACTTGATTAGTGATTTTGGTGAATTTGGGTTAGGGTTTGATAAGCTTGAAATGAATATTTGATGTATTGAATGCCATGAATTATTGTTAGTAAGTAGTTAGTTGTATTGTATGCAAATGACAACTTTGGAATACAAATGATTTTGATAATCATATTATATTAAATCTTGTGGTTCAAATGCAACGTTTACTAAAACACCTATGATTTCACCAACGTTTTCGTTAACAGTTTTCTATATGTTTTCTCAGGTCCTTGAACGCTACTTGATACATGCTTCCGCACTCTTTTTGAGACTTGCTTGGATGTCGAGTATACATGCATAGTTGGAGCGTCTTTTGACAACTTTTAAATTGTGTCGCATAGGTTTCATTCGTACGTTAAACTTTGTAATGTAACTATTCTTTGAACTACTTTTGTAAACTTGAAACATCCTTTTACTTATGAAATGATTGCGACATATTTTGGTCAAACGTCATGTTAAAGACTTATGACCACGTAACGGGACCTAAGTAGTCGGCGCCATCAAACATGATTTGGTCGGGTCGCTACACATATTGGGGTATTTATTTTTTTTTATTAAACGAAATTAGTAATGATAGAGGAGAAAAGTAAATGGTGTTAATTGTGATAAAATTCCTGTTTCGGTTATGTATCAAACCGTAACCCAATTTAATCTTGTTACTTGGGTCGTAATTAATATAGTGGGCTGTATGTTATAATTATTGAAGTGGGCTTTTGATGGGCTGTTTTGAAGAAGACTACATGCGGCCCAATGATAAACAGACGAGTTATAGAATTTGGATCGTGATATAAAATGGAAAAATAGAAACAGATTGACTGGTTGTGTGTGTTGGGTTTAAACGAGAGGTCGTGGGTTCGAGCCCGGGCATGGGCAGTTATTTTTTTTTTGGAACTTATTTCATTAAGGTAGCACTTTTATTATTTTTGTTATTATTACTATTATTATTATTATTATTATTATTATTATTATTATTATTATTATTATTATTATTATTATTATTATTATTATTATTATTATTATTATTAGGTATTAAGTATTATTTTCAAAAACTATTATTTTCATTATCATTATTTTTAAACTTATCATTTTTATTAAAAACTACTATTATTATTAGTATCATTTTTATTAAAATTATTATTTTATTATTTTATTATTATTATTATTATTATTATTATTATTATTATTATTATTATTATTATTATTATTATTATTATTATTATTATTATTATTACTCTTATTATCATTATTATTATTACTATTAATATATCAAATGAAGATTTTCTATATAAAAATATATTTATGACACAAAACCTAATCATATTAATACTTTTGTAATAAAATTATCTATATAAAAGTAAATATATCTAATTAAGTTATTAATAAAACACATGATATAAAGTAACAAATAAAATCACTAATAATATATATATATATATATAATTGTTCGATTACCATTATATGTGTTAATATATATATATGAATAATATAGGTTCGTGAATTCGAGGCCAACCCTACACTTGTTAAATGTCGTTATATGTATTTTTACTACAAAATACATTAGGTGAGTTTCATTTTCTCCCTTTTTAAATGTTTTTGCAATATATATTTTTGGGACTGAGAATACATGCGCTGCTTTTATAAATGTTTTACGAAATAGACACAAGTAATCGAAACTACATTCTATGGTTGGATTATCGAATCGAATATGCCCCTTTTTAGCTTGGTAGCCTAAGAATTAGGGAAATGGCCCCTAATTGACGCGAATCCTAAAGATAGATCTATGGACCTTGACACGTCTCATTCGGGTTACGAATGCTTTAGTACTTCGATTATTATGTCCGATGAGAGTCCCAGAATGATGGAGACATTCTATATGCATCCTGTTAGTTCGGTTATCAAGCGTTCACCATATGAATGATTTTTATCTCTATGCCGTGCGAAATGCCTGATATGAGATTATGTTTATGAGAAATGGAAATGAAAATCTTGTGGTCTATTAAATTTATGGAAATGATTGATTACGATAAACTAATGAACTCACCAACCTTTTGGTTGACACTTGAAAGCATGTTTATTCTCAGGTATTAAAGGAATCTTCTGCTGTGCATTTGCTCATTTTAGAGATATTACTTGGAGTCATTCATGACATATTTCAAAAGACGTTGCATTCGAGTCATCGAGTTCATCAAGATTATTATTAAGTCAATTATAGATTGGATATATTTTGAAATGGTATGCATGCCTGTCAACTTACGATGTAATGAAAATTTGTCTTTTAAAAACAAATGCAATGTTTGTAAAATGTATCATATAGAGGTCAAGTACCTCGCGATGTAACCAAATGTAATGTATTAGTCCTTATGGATTAGGACGGGTTATTAGAGTTGGTATCAGAGCGGTGGTCTTAGCGAACCAGGTCTTGCATTAGTGTGTCTAACTAGTAGTTGTTAGGATGCATTAATGAGTCTGGACTTCGACCGTGTCTGCATGTCAAAAGTTTTGCTTATCATTTCTAGTCGGAAAATCATCTGCTTATCATCCTTAGGAAATTATCTACTTATCATTCTTAGTCTAGACACATCTTATTGCATTGACTGCATGAATAGTGTATAGGTAAAATTCATATCTTAGCGTATCGGCTAATTCATATCTTAGCGTATCTGTTATTGTTACCTTTGCCTGACAGATTCCGTAAATTCCTCCGTAACTTATGGGATTTTAGTATTATATATGCATATGTAAATTATGTATTGCAGGGTACTAATCTACATCCTATAATCTATTTCTTACCGAAAATACTTCATCTGATCGTACGAGATGAATCTCTCAACCAGTTCGAGTCCCCCATAATTCGATAGTTATTCCGACAGCTATTCCGATATGGATTTCCACTCGAGCTCCGAAAGCAGTGTAACCGGAATGAATCAATCAGTTAGCCATCATCTATTCTGGATGAATTGTAGATGGGTTCGTAGTCGACTTAATCAATGGAGACGCGAAGAAGGCGATCCTTTCCACTAACCAAAGTGCCCTCTTGATGAAAAACCTGAAGCACTTACCGACGAACCTATCCGAAACACCATTTTCAGCCTCATTTCTAGAGTAGCTCATCACGATTATATTCTATCCACAATTCTAAACCTTATTCATCCGCTCGTTCTGACCGAAAATCATCTTGGAGTAATGGAAGAAGTCAACGAGCTTCGCGCTCGAGTAATAAATTTGGAGAATATGGTGCAAAACTTACCAGCTTCAGCAACACCAGCAGCACCAACAGTACAACCAACAACCCAAGTTATCAGCATCACATGCCTCAACATCTCATTCTGTACCCCGAGTATAATCTTCGTTCTACGTATCGTTCTACATCTTGGATCTTCGTTCAACATGATGATTATGTAATCTCTAGTGTTTTAGAGATTATATATTCTTGTTTTAACGGTAAATCAAATGAGATTAATATCATATTAACTCATTAAATCCATGATTACATCTGAAGAAAATATATATGCAAGTATATTTTCATAAAGATTGTAATTAAAAATTCTTTTGTACAAACTATTAATGTTGAAAATATTTTAACGGGTAGGTAATACCCGAGGAATATTTAGATTTCACATTAATAAGTTACATTGTACATTCTTCGAATCTGATTCAACAGTCATTTACTTTCCTACCTACATCCACAAGATATACGAATCCGATCACCGCAGAATAACCATTTTCATTCAATTTCATATTTGGGTTTTGACCTATCAGAAACCAACAAGTGGCATAATGAAGAAAACATTGGCAAAAATAAAATTTGTTAGAAACAAATAAATTAACTATGAGAAATTTTGTTAAGAATCCATGCTAACAAAATCCTAGCTAACTGTTCCTAGCTAACTGTTAATTACGTATTACCTTTTATTTATCGCAATTTATCTATCGCAATTTATTTATAGGACGTAGATTAGTACCCTGTAATACATAATTTACATATTCATATATAATACTAAAATCTCATAAATTACAGAGGAATCTACGGAAGCTGTCAAGCAAAGGCAACAATAACAGATACGCTAAGATATGAATTCATCTATACACTGTCTACGCAATAGAGGCAGTAAGACATGTCTAGACTAAGAATGATAAGCAGGTAATTTCCTAAGGATGATAAGCAGATGATTTCCAACTAGTATTGATAAGAAAAACTTTTGACATGCAGACACGGTCGAAGTCCAGACTCACTAATGTATCCTAACGACCTATCAGTTATACACACTAATGCAGACCTGGTTCGCTAAGACCACCGCTCTGATACCAACTGTGAAGACCCGTCCTAATCTATCCGGACGAAGTCCATATCGATTATAAACGATTCACAACAGTTGATTGCATCGCGAGGTATTTGACCTCTATATGATACATTTTACAAACATTGCATTCAATTTAAAAAGACAATCTTTCTTTGCAACGAAAATTGACGGCATGCATACCATTTTAGAATATATCCAACTATAATTGACTTAATAATAATCTTGATGAACTCGACGACTCGAATGCAACGTCTTTTGAAATATGCCATGAATGACTCCAAATAATATTTCTAAAATGAGCAAATGCACAGCGGAAGATTTCTTTCGTACCTGAGAATAAACATGCTTTCAAGTGTCAACCAAAAGGTTGGTGAGTTCATTAGTTTAACATAAATAATCATTTCATAATTTTAATAGACCACAAGATTTCATATTTCCAATTCTCGTAAACATACGTCCCATGCATAGAGACAAAAATATCATTCATATGGATTGAACACCTGGTAACCGACATTCACAATATGTATATAAGAATATCCCCATCATTCCGGGATCCTCCTTCGGACATGATATAAATTTCGAAGTACTAAAGCATCCGGTACTTTGGATGGGGCTTGTTGGGCCCGATAGATCTATCTTTAGAGTTCGCGTCAATTAGGGTGTCTGTTCCCTAATTCTTAGATTACCAGACCTAATAAAAAGGGGCATATTCGATTTCGATCATCCAACCATATAATGTAGTTTTGATTACTTGTGTCTATTTCTTAAAAACATTTATAAAAATTGCGCATGTATTCTCAGCCCAAAAATATAAAGGTTAAAAAGGTAAATGAAACTCACGCATATAATTATTGTAAAACAGTTAATAAAGCATTTGCATGTATTCTCAGCCCAAAAACGTAAAGAGAAAAAGGGAGTAAATGAAACTCACCTAATGTATTTTGTAGTAAAAATACATATGACTATATTGAACAACAGAACAATGCAGGGTTGGCCTCGGATTCACGAACCTATATCATTTGTATATTCATTAATATATATATAATCGTATTCGAATAAATATATTTATTATTATTAGTGATATAATGTTTATATTAATAACTTATATATATATATATACATATATATATATATATATATATATATATATATATATATATATATATATATATATATATATATATATATATATATATATATATTTCATTATTAAATGTATTCATTTTGTATATAGAAATATTAGTATAATTAGGTTATGTATATTACATATGTTTATATATATATATATATATATATATATATATATATATATATATATATATATATATATCATTTGCTTGTGAAACTCGTAATTATTATAATGCTTAAATGATATTTGCCGTGTAAAAATATTAATTTTGGTAATACTTAATATTACTAATAATGATAGTAATGATATTAAAATTTCAAATATGTTAATAATACTAGTAGAAATGATACTAATACTAATATTAATAAAAATAATAATAAATTTTATTATTTTCATAATAACTCTAATAATAATAATATTTATCATTATAATAATAATAAATGATAATTTTTATCTTAATACTTATATTTGTAATAATAATAATTATAGTTATAACACTAATGATAATTATAATAATGATAATATTAATATTAGTAATATTAGTAATATTAATAATAATAATAATAATAATAATAATAATAATAATAATAATAATAATAATAATATTAATAATATTAATAATAATAATAATAACACTTATAATGATACTAGTAGTAAAACCGACGATAATACTAATATAGTTGTGACAATAATAATTTTTAACAACAACAATGCTAATAACGTTAATACTAATGTTATTAATAATAATATTACTTACAATAATAATAATGATAATAAGGATACTAATGCTTAATACTTAATAATAATAATATTAATAATTATAATCGTAATCATAATCATAATCATAATCATAATAATAAAAGTTACTTAATACTTGTAATAATAATAATAATAATGTAAATGACAATAATAACAATAAATTAATAATCATAACAATGAGATAGAAAAACTACCTTAGGAAAAGGTTTCAAAAAAATCGTGCCTCACGTGAGGCTCGAACCCCCGACCTCTCGAAAACGCACAAACACTCCTAACCAATCGTCCAGATCTGTTTTTCTGATTAACTCCCTGACCCAAAACAATATAACCCATTTATTATTTTCTTCCCTTCAACTTCTTCAAAAAAAAAAAATCCATCGATTCTTCAAACCATCACAAACCACTTCACTCATTAAACTTATTTTAAATCATTCCTTAAGATTATAATCAATTATAATCATTCGTTTGATTTATAAAAAGCGGAAATTAAAATAACAAAAAAATTATATAAAACAGACAGGAATAAAACTGATGTTCGATAAAAATAAGTTATGAACTCAAAAATAGAATTCGAATTTCGTAACATTTTAGCCAAAGTTCATAACACCAAATATGTTTCAAATCATCTCTAGAAACTAATAAAATTATCAATTTATCTCAAATTGCAACAGAAACTTCGAATTTAATTGAAGAACAAAAGTTGACTTTTTAAAAAAATAACTTTGACTCTAAAATTACTCATCGATTTTGCGAATTGATAACTGAAACTTTGCAGAAAGATCGTGTGAATGATTTCTAACAACTTTACATTTATACTTTTTGGATTTTGATATGAAATCGGGCTTTTGATGATTTAAGTTCAATACAGGGGAAACTGACGGTTTTCTTTATTATTTTCTTTTTAATTTTATCAATATGAAACAGATAGATGAATGTATAAGTTGTAGTAGATGGTAGTAGGTCG
The DNA here is from genome assembly GCF_046630445.1 of Rutidosis leptorrhynchoides. Classification (NCBI taxonomy): domain Eukaryota; kingdom Viridiplantae; phylum Streptophyta; class Magnoliopsida; order Asterales; family Asteraceae; genus Rutidosis; species Rutidosis leptorrhynchoides. Next base: position 350,681,520 of record NC_092335.1, on the reverse strand, counting down.
AATGAATTTGTTATCACTGGAACGGATCGATATATAATACAAAGTACTCGTCTATTTCGTCAGTCAACAAGGACAGGTAATAAGATAAAGAAAAAAAATTGAAAACGATAGCTACAGCTTCTTGGAGGTTTCTTTGATTGAATTTCAATTATAAACAGAATTAGAGACAGGATTTGAAAGTGTGTTTGTGATGTTTACTGATTTGGATCCTTAAAACTTGTAATACATATTACCTGTATATAATATATATATATGTATTTTTATCTGTATAGTATAGAATATATATAACGTACATTATCTGGTATATATATGTGTATATGTATCTGATTATATATTATATTAACAAGTATATACGTATATTAATAATAATATTAATATAAATATTAAGTATATAAATATTACTAAAATTAATATTAATGATAATAGTAATAATTTATGTTAATAATAATAATCCTTATTGATAATGGTAATAATATCTAATAAGAATAACTATGTTAATATTAATGATATTAATAATAATATTAATATTTTTAAATATAATAATAATAATAATTAATCATAATAAAAATTATAAGGGTAATGATATTAATAATGATAATGATAGCACTAGTAATATTAAATGTATCAAGCTTTATACATGTTATTTAGTAATATTAATAATACTAATATATATGTTAATGTTGAAAGTAATAACATTATTACTATAACAATTATGGTTTACTTATAATTACATCTATTATATTAGATATTAACATTACATGTGAGTAATTACTATATGATATAACAGTAATTCTTTAATGACAATACTTAATAATAATATTTCTTAATTCAAATGTTTAGATTTTATTATTTTCAAATATTATGTATATATCTCTATATACGTATACACCTGTACATTATTTATTTAAAATAATTGTTCGTGAATCGTCGGGAATAGTCAAGGTCAAATGCGTTCATGAAAAAAAATAGCTTCAACATTTTAAGACTCGGTTTAATGGACTTTGCTTATCGTATCGAAATCATATAAAGATTAAGTTTAAATTTAGTAGGAAATTCCCGGATCATCACTAATTTCATCTTAAACCTCATTTGTAGCTTGACGATTACAACCTGCGTTCAAACCTTTCATGATTCTCGAAAACATCTCAATCGAGAGGATGAACCAATCGCACATCATCTACGGAAGAAAAGATTGATACATATAGTTAGACACCTGAAAAACTATTGGAACCTGAGTAAACTTTTAACATGTATCTGTGCTAGATCCTTTAGCATTATTATTACCCAAAATAACTTAATAACTCCTTTCAAAGTAGCAAATTTTGTCACAGCTCCAGCAAGACAATTTCGACTTTTCGTTCGAAACAACCTTATTATAACTTTGATATATATGCGTGCTCTTTTATTGTTACTGGGGAACCTTTCATATTCCACCATATTACCATCAGTGTTTAATCATCTAAAAACACAATTCTCTTGAAACCACCTCAGATTGATAACCGATGATTCAGATATGGTAGCATTAAATGTAGAGGAAACAGCAAAAATGTAGATGGTCTAAATGGTCAAAAGTTTGATAATAAAGAATGGAATGTTGGGAACGCTCGATAGAAAATTTGGTACTGAAAAACGGATAGAGCTAACCATGAAGAAGATCAAGGACTAATACAAGGACCAAATCCTATATTTAAAGAATCCAGGTAATTCTGGATCCGATGAAATCTTTAGAGAATATCTTGCTCCGAAGTCATGTTAAAATCTTGCAGAAAATTTTTCTTCATCAACCTTCGAACTTAGAATTTCCTAAATATCATCATAAATATCTTCGATATTTCTGAGGATATTTTTATAAATATTCTTGTCCGAAATTATCTACCTCTTCCTGTTTTCTGTATTCCATTATATTGGAAATTTCTGTAAAATCTAAGTATAAATTATGAATGATTTGTGGAGAAGTGTTGGGAATTGAAGCATGAGTTAGCATAATATAATGACGCCCGACCAATGTGATTATATTACAGTAAGTCATGCTGAGTTTCTAAATAGAACGTGATGATTCACAGATTATAACGTCATCATGTGCCATGTTACATAACTCTTTCATTCTGCTTTACTTCTGAACATATCAAGAAAATATATTCTTGATAGTTCTGTTCTCAGTGATTCTGGTAATTTGACAAATCAAATCGTGCTATTACTTTCTTTCTTGTTTAGAACATTAAGCCCATTCAAAACTCCATACCTACAAATTCTGGACCAGTACTCGCTTTACTAGAGGTCGAGAGGAGAATAAGAAGGCAAAGAGCTCCAAAATATAAGAGAAAATATAAAGTCCAATAACAACCCGGAGGTTACAAACCGTGGATACTAATACGAATAGCAATATAAATACACGGTATAATTAAGAATATTATCACCCAAGGTAATAGTAAAAGTAAACAGATTTTTCTGGTGGAAGATTAAAAAGAAGGATGACAGAAATGGTAATTAGGAAAATATCAAGGATTAGATCTGGATTAAGCATTTTCACAATATTTTGGATGTATGAACTAAGAAAGAAAGTATAGGAATGGTGAGAATGAGGGAACGAAAGAAGTTCATTTATAGTGAAAATATCAGACAAAATAATCGAGACAGATGATCGCATTTAATTAAAGAGATCTTAATTTCCATAAATTCCGAAGAATCAAATCTTATAGATTTCGAAGATTTTCTTTTAAATCCCTTGAATTCCGGAATTCAAACCAGACTACGTTAAAAATTAAGACGCACCTTATTTTCTAAACTCAACCATGACTACGTCACCGATAAATCTGCATTTACTCATCTCAATCTTTTGTAATAGCTTCACTCGTACTTTTTGAATAATCGAATTGTTTTATCCATATTACTCAATGATGATAAAACTCTATTTATCAACTCATATTCGTCATGAAAATATTTTTATTGTTAATCATGATAACCTCACTCAAATTTCGGGACGAAATTTCTTTAACGGGTAGGTACTGTGACGACCCGGGAATTTCTGACTAAATTTAAACTTAATCTTTATATGATTTCGATACGATAAGCAAAGTCTGTAATATTGAAATCTCATAAACTTTGAACTGTGTTCATGTAAACATTTGACCTTTGACTATTTCTGACGATTCACGAACTATTACATATAAATAAATAAATACATATATATTTAAATATATAAATATATATAATACTTTGAAATATAGTTAATTTAATATATGATTTAAATTATAAAATAATATATGAGATAATAAAATTTATTATATAAAATAGATATATATATATATATATATATATATATATATATATATATATATATATATATATATATATATATATATATATATATATATATATATATATATATATATATATATATATATATATATATATACACACATAAAAAGTATATTAAATATATTTTGTGATTTCGAAGTTATTTAGTAAACAACGGTAACGCTCAATTGTAAATTCAATTAATAGTAAACGTGTTAAAAAGGAACTTATTTGATTTTAAAATAAATGGTGATACGAAAATGAGTTATATAAATTATAGGCTTATTAAAAGTATATTTAGGACCTAATTATTTAATTTTAACACTTTTTATATTTTACCCATAAATGAGAGGGACAGTTGATGTAATTTTTATTTATTAAATTAATGACTGAATTTTATACCATAATGGCCCAAATAAATAAAGTTATTTCATCTAAAATTTGGGATTAATCTATGGACTTTTATCTGCCACTAATTAACAACGGACCACGATATAATATCCGTGATAAACTGTCGTCAGATAAAATTAAAAAGTAGCCGTCTAATTACTGTTGACTCACATGTGTTCCTTTTACTTATTTAATTATTAAAGGATTACTTTATTATTGTTAATTTTCTCCTTTCACATACTGCTAAATTACTCATTCACTATCTTGTTAATCCCACTTCATCGATTACCATTATTATTTTATGATTTCAATTATTCGAACAAATCACAACAACCTCACTAAATATACGATTACTATTTCTCTTTTTGAATTCCTTTCTTTCACACTTCTAATTAGGTTATATGTCAATTCCTTTTTCTCTCTCATTACTACTCATGACATTAGAATATATATATATATGCACACATTATCAAGGATATAGCTTCACCTCATCATCTTCATTCAAACTTTGAAGGACCATCCGTCACCCTTGAAACACCGGTCCTCACCCCCATCACCATAAACAACCACTCCGATTACCATCATCTTCACCACTTTCGATCACCTCCACTCCAAAACTGTCACCACCTTAACACTCAACAAAACATCACCTAAACGTCTTCGATCATCCTTTTATTATTACTAATTTGTTGCTCATAATGGCAATGTAAACAATCACCAAACAAACACCATTAATCGCCCCTATCTTACTGTGATGGTTTATGTTATCATTGGATCAACATCGCCAACTTACCAAACCTATAACCTTTGATTGCTGCTACGACTACCTGCTATTCCAAATTCTACTTCTGTCTCCACTTCTATTCTCATTTAAACACCCTCAATCATATTCATCAATGATCGATGATGCTAAGCCAAACAATTCATAAATCGGCCCTTTAATTACTCGTCGATGTCAGCTGCTACTGCAGCTTCACGGTTCTAATACTATCACGATATGGTGACGATAATAAATTGGTAATGATTCTGTTTTTTGTTTCCTGTTGCATTTGAACCAACCACCAACACCTTACAAACAAACACCATTAACCCATAAACAAAAACCACCATTGTTGAACACCTCACTTCATACGTTTTGATTTATCCCCTTCATCAACACACATGTTATCTGTTTACTATTAAATTTGAAAGCCAAGAACACCAACATCACTTTTCTGTTTTTCATTTTATTAAAGATTATGATGAAAGAAAAAGGTGATGCATTCGATTGATCTATTTATTATATAAAGTATCCATACTTTTCGGCAACATGTATACTAGTGGACTGCAAGTGGGTCGAGCAATTTAAAGTGAGGTTTAAAAACTTTGCCACTTTGGATTTAAATGAATTAAAATACATTGTCTTGAGACAAAGTTATACATGTGGGACAAAACACCAGCTCTTGGCCGACCATATTGGGGTATTTAATTTTTTTATTAAACGAAATTGGTAATGATAGAGTAGAAAAGTAAATGGTGTTAATTGTGATAAAATTCCTGTTTCGGTTATGTGTCAAACCGTAACCCAATTTAATCTTGTTACTTGGGTCGTAATTAATATAGTGGGCTGTATGTTATAATTATTGAAGTGGGCTTTTGATGGCCTGTTTTGAAGAAGACTACATGCGGCCCAATGATAAACAGACGAGATTTTATAGAATTTGGATCGTGATATAAAACGAAAAAATAGAAACAGATTGACTGGTTGTGTGTGTTGGGTTTAAACGAGAGGTCGTGGGTTCGAGCCCGGGCATCGGCAGTTATTTTTTTTGGAACTTATTTCATTAAGGTAGCACTTTTATTATTTTTGTTATTATTATTACTATTATTATTATTATTATTATTATTATTATTATTATTATTATTATTATTATTATTATTATTATTATTATTATTATTATTATTATTATTATTAGGTATTAAGTATTATTATCAAAAACTATTATTTTCATTATCATTATTCTTAAACTTATCATTTTTATTAAAAACTACTATTATTATTATTAGTATCATTTTTATTAAAATTATTATTTTATTATATTATTATTATTATTATTATTATTATTATTATTATTATTATTATTATTATTATTATTAGTACTCTTATTATCATTATTATTATTACTATTAATATATCAAATGAAGATTTTCTATATAAAAATATATTTATGACACAAAACCTAATCATATTAATACTTTTGTAATAAAATTATCTATATAAAGATAAATATATCTAATTAAGTTATTAATAAAACACATGATATAAAGTAACAAATAAAATCACTAATAATATATATATAAAATTGTTCGATTACCATTATATGTGTTAATATATATATATGAATAATATAGGTTCGTGAATCCGAGGCCAACCCTACATTTGTTAAATGTCGTTATATGTATTTTTACTACAAAATACATTAGGTGAGTTTCATTTGCTCCCTTTTTAAATGCTTTTGCAATATATATTTTTGGGACTGAGAATACATGCGCTGCTTTTATAAATGTTTTACGAAATAGACACAAGTAATCGAAACTACATTCTATGGTTGGATTATCTAATCGAATATGCCCCTTTTTAGCTTGGTAGCCTAAGAATTAGGGAAATGGCCTCTAATTGACGCGAATCCTAAAGATAGATCTATAGACCTTGACACGTCCCATTCGGGTTACGAATGCTTTAGTACTTCGATTATCATGTCCGATGAGAGTCCCGAAATGATGGAGATATTCTATATGCATCTTGTTAGTTCGGTTATCAATCGTTCACCATATGAATGATTTTTATCTCTATGCCGTGCGAAATGCCTAATATGAGATTATGTTTATGAGAAATGGAAATGAAAATCATGTGGTCTATTAAATTTATGGAAATGATTGATTACGATAAACTAATGAACTCACCATCCTTTTGATTGACACTTGAAAGCATGTTTATTCTCAGGTATTAAAGGAATCTTCCGCTATGCATTTGCTCATTTTAGAGATATTACTTGGAGTCATTCATGACATATTTCAAAAGACGTTGCATTCGAGTCATCGAGTTCATCAAGATTATTATTAAGTCAATTATAGATTGGATATATTTTGAAATGGTATGCATGCCTGTCAACTTACGATGTAATGAAAATTTGTCTTTTAAAAACGAATGCAATGTTTGTAAAATGTATCATATAGATGTCAAGTACCTCGCGATGTAACCAAATGTAATGTATTCGTCCTTATGGATTAGGACGGGTTATTAGACTTATCAAAATCTCATGTTAACTATATATATATATATATATATACATATATATATCATCATGTAGTTTTTACAAGTTTTTAACGTTCGTGAATCGCTGGTCAACTTGGGTGGTCAATCGTCTACATGAAACTCATTTCAAATAATCAAGTCTTAAGAAGTTTGATTGCTTAACATGTTGGAAACATTTAATCATGCAAATATAGTTTTCAATTAATATATAAACATGGAAAAGTTCGGGTCAATACAGTACCTACCCATTAAATAAATTTCGTCCCGAAATTTTATGTTGTTGAAGGTGTTGACTCATCTTCTGGAAATAGGTGAGGGTATTTCAGCTTCATCTGATCTTCACACTCCCAGGTGACCTCGAGTCCTCTATGAGAATTCCATCGAACCTTAACAATCGGTATTTTATTTTGCTTAAGTCTTTTAACCTCACGATCCATTATTTCGACGGGTTCTTCAATGAATTGAAGTTTTTCATTGATTTGGATTTCGTCTAAAGGAATAGTGAGATCTTCTTTGGCTAAGCATTTCTTTAGATTCGGTACATGAAAATTATCATGTACGCCGGCGAGTTGTTGCGGCAAGTCAAGTCGGTAAGCTACTGGTCCGACACGATCTATAATTTTGAATGGTCCAATGTACCTTGGATTTAGTTTCCTCCGTTTACCAAATCGAACAATGCCTTTCCAAGGTGAAACTTTAAGCATGACCATATCTCCAATTACAAATTCTATATCTTTTCTTTTAATGTCCGCGTAGCGCTTTTGTCGACTTTGGGCGGTTTTCAACCGTTGTTGTATTTGAATAATTTTCTAGGTAGTTTCTTGGATTATCTCTGGACCCATAATTTGTCTATCCCCCACTTCACTCCAACAAATCAGAGATCTGCACTTTCTACCATAAAGTGCCTCAAACGGTGCCATCTCAATACTCGAGTGGTAACTGTTGTTGTAGGAAAACTCTGCTAATGGTAGACGTCGATCCCAACTGTTTCCAAAATCAATAACACATGCTCGTAGCATGTCTTCAAGCGTTTGAATCGTCCTTTCACTCTGCCCATTAGTTTGTGGATGATAGGCAGTACTCATATCTAGACGAGTTCCCAATGCTTGCTGTAATGTCTGCCAAAACCTTGAAACAAATCTGCCAACCCTACTAGAGATAATAGAGATTGGTATTCCATGTCTGGAGATAACTTCCTTCAAATATTATCGGGCCAACTTCTCCATTTTATCATCTTCTCTCATTGGCAGAAAGTGTGCTGACTTGGTGAGACGATCGACTATTACCCAAATAGTATTATAACCACTTGCAGTCCTTGGCAATTTAGTAATGAAATCCATGGTAATGTTTTCCCATTTCCATTCCGGGATTTCAGGTTGTTGAAGTAGACCTGATGGTTTTTGATGTTCAGCTCTGACCTTAGAACACGTCAAACATTCTCCTACGTATTTAGCAATATCGGCTTTCATACCCGGCCACCAAAAGTGTTTCTTGAGATCTTTGTACATCTTCCCCACTCCGGGATGTATTGAATATCTGGTTTTATGTGCTTCCTTAAGTACCATTTCTCTCACATCTCCAAACTTTGGTACCCAAAATCTTTCAGCCCTATATCGGGTTCCGTCTTCCCAAATATTAAGATGTTTTTCCGATCCTTTAGGTATTTCATTCTTCAAATTTCCTTCTTTTAAAACTCCCTGCTGCACCTCCTTTATTTGAGTAGTAAGGTTAGTACGAATAATTATATTCATAGCTTTTACCCGCATAGGTTCTCTGTCCTTTCTACTCAAAGCGTCGGCTACCACATTCGCCTTCCATGGTGGTAACGAATCTCAAGTCGTAATCATTTAACAATTCAATCCACCTATGCTGCCTCATGTTCAGTTGTTTCTGATTAAATATGTGTTGGAAACTTTTATGGTCGGTATATATAATACTTTTGACCCCATATAAGTAGTGCCTCCAAGTCTTTAATGCAAAAACAACAGCGCCCAATTCCAAATCGTGAGTCGTATAATTTTTCTCGTGAATCTTCAATTGTCTGGACGCATAAGCAATTACCTTATTTCGTTGCATTAATACACAACCGAGGCCTTGCTTTGAGGTGTCACAATATATCACAAAATCATCATTCCCTTCAGGCAATGACAATATAGGTGTCGTAGTTAACTTTTTCTTCAACAATTGAAACGCTTTCTCCTGCTCATCCTTCCATTCAAATTTCTTCCCTTTATGCGTTAATGCAGTCAAGGGTTTCACTATTTTGGAAAAATCTTGGATGAACCTTCTGTAGTAACCAGCCAGTCCTAAAAATTGGCGTATATGCTTCGGAGTTTTCGGGGTTTTCCACTTTTCAACGGTTTCAATCTTTGCCGGATCCACTTGAATACCTTCTTTGTACACTATGTGACCGAGGAATTGAACTTCTTCCAACCAAAATGCACAATTTGAAAACTTAGCGCACAGTTTTTCTTTCCACAACAACTCTAGCACTTTTCTCAAATGTTCTTCGTGCTCTTGATCATTCTTTGAGTAAATAAGTATGTCATCGATGAAAACAACGAAAACTTGTCAAGGTATGGTCCACACACTCGGTTCATGAGGTACATGAACACAGCTGGTGCGTTAGTCAACCCAAACGGCATAACTATAAACGACTTTCGGCGGTTTTCAACCGTTGTTGAATTTGAAAGATTTTCTCGGTAGTTTCTTGGATTATCTCTGGACCCATAATTTGTCTATCCCCCACTTCACTCCAACAAATCAGAGATCTGCACTTTCTACCATAAAGTGGCTCAAACGGTGCCATCTCAATACTCGAGTGGTAACTGTTGTTGTAGGAAAACTCTGCTAATGGTAGATGTCGATCCCAACTGTTTCCAAAATCAATAACACATGCTCGTAGCATGTCTTCAAGCATTTGTATCGTCCTTTCACTCTGCCCATTAGTTTGTGGATGATAGGCAGTACTCATATCTAGACGAGTTCCCAATGCTTGCTGTAATGTCTGCCAAAACCATGAAACAAATCTGCCATCCCTATTAGAGATAATAGATATTGGTATTCCATGTCTGGAGATAACTTCCTTCAAATATTATCGCGCCAACTTCTCCATTTTATCATTTTCTCTCATTGGCAGAAAGCGTGCTGACTTGGTGAGACGATCGACTATTACCTAAATAGTATCATAACCACTTGCAGTCCTTGGCAATTTAGTAATGAAATCCATGGTAATGTTTTCCCATTTCCATTCCGGGATTTCAGGTTGTTGAAGTAGACCTGATGGTTTTTGATGTTCAGCTCTGACCTTAGAACACGTCAAACATTCTCCTACGTATTTAGCAATATCGGCTTTCATACCCGGCCACCAAAAGTGTTTCTTGAGATCTTTGTACATCTTCCCCACTCCGGGATGTATTGAATATCTGGTTTTATGTGCTTCCTTAAGTACCATTTCTCTCACATCTCCAAACTTTGGTACCCAAAATCTTTCAGCCCTATAACGGGTTCCGTCTTCCCAAATATTAAGATGTTTTTCCGATCCTTTAGGTATTTCATTCTTCAAATTTCCTTCTTTTAAAACTCCCTGCTGCACCTCCTTTATTTGAGTAGTAAGGTTAGTACGAATAATTATATTCATAGCTTTTACCCGCATAGGTTCTCTGTCCTTTCTACTCAAAGCGTCGGCTACCACATTCGCCTTCCCTGGGTGGTAAAAAATCTGAAGTCGTAATCATTTAACAATTCAATCCACCTACGCTGCCTCATGTTCAGTTGTTTCTGATTAAATATGTGTTGGAAACTTTTGTGATCGGTATATATAATACTTTTGACCCCATATAAGTAGTGCCTCCAAGTCTTTAATGCAAAAACAACAGCGCCCAATTCCAAATCGTGAGTCGTATAATTTTTCTCGTGAATCTTCAATTGTCTGGACGCATAAGCAATTACCTTATTTTGTTGCATTAATACACAACCGAGGCCTTGCTTTGAGGTGTCACAATATATCACAAAATCATCATTCCCTTCAGGCAATGACAATATAGGTGCCGTAGTTAACTTTTTCTTCAACAATTGAAACGCTTTCTCCTGCTCATCCTTCCATTCAAATTTCTTCCCTTTATGCGTTAATGCAGTCAAGGGTTTCACTATTTTGGAAAAATCTTGGATGAACCTTCTGTAGTAACCAGCCAGTCCTAAAAATTGGCGTATATGCTTCGGAGTTTTCGGGGTTTTCCACTTTTCAACGGTTTCAATCTTTGCCGGATCCACTTGAATACCTTCTTTGTACACTATGTGACCGAGGAATTGAACTTCTTCTAACCAAAATGCACACTTTGAAAACTTAGCGTACAGTTTTTCTTTCCACAACAACTCTAGTACTTTTCTCAAATGTTCTTCGTGCTCTTGATCATTCTTTGAGTAAATAAGTATGTAATCAATGAAAACAATGACAAACTTGTCAAGGGATGGTCCACACACTCGGTTCATGAGGTCCATGAACACAGCTGGTGTGTTAGTTAACCCAAACGGCATAACCATAAATTCGTAATGACCGTAACTCGTTCTGAAAGCAGTATTCGGAATATCAACCTCCTTCACCCGCATTTGATTGTACCCAGAACATAAGTCAATCTTCGAATAAACTGGCGAGCCTTATAGTTGATCAAATAAGTCATCAATTCTCGGTAGTGGGTAACGATTCTTGATGGTAAGTTTGTTCAACTCTCGGTAGTCGATACATAACCTGAATGTACCATCCTTCTTTTTGACAAATAAAACAGGAGCTCCCCATGGTGATGTGCTTGGTCGAATGAAACTAAGCTCTAAAAGTTCTTGTAATTGGCTTTAGAGTTCCTTCATTTCACTGGGTGAGAGTTTGTATGGAGCACGAGCTATTGGTGCAGCTCCCGACACAAGATCTATTTGAAATTCAACGGATCGGTGTGGATGTAGTCCCGGTAATTCTTTCAGAAATACATCGGGAAATTCTTTTGCGACGGGAACATCATTGATGCTTTTTTCTTTAGTTTGTACATTCTCGACGTGTGCTAGAACAGCATAGCAACCCTTTCTTATTAGCTTTTACGCCTACAAATTACTAATAAGATGTAGCTTCGCGTTGCTCTTTTTTCCGTACACCATTAAGGGTTTTCCTTCTTCTCGTACAATGTGAATTGCATTTTTGTAACATACGATCTCTGCTCTCTCCTTTTTCAACCAGTCCATGCCAATTATCACATCAAAACTCCCTAACTCTACTGGTATCAAGTCAATCTTAAACGTTTCGTTAACTAGTTTAATTTCTCGATTCCGACATATTTTATCTGCTGAAATTAATTTACTATTTGCTAATTCGAGTAAAAATTTATTATTCATTGGCATCAATGGACCACTTAATTTAGCACAAAAATCTCTACTCATATAGCTTCTATCCGCACCCGAATCAAATAAAACATAAGCAGGTTTTTCATCGATAAGAAACGTACCCGTAACAAGTTCTGAGTCTTCCTGCACTTCTTCTGTATTAATGTTAAAAACTCTTCCACGGATTTTTCTATTATTGTTTCCCTGGTTTGGGCACCTAGTTTTGTAGTGGCCCTTCTTCCCGCATCCGTAACAAATAATGTGGGCATTACTTGTTCCTTTACCCGCTGGTCCATAAACTTTGCACTTCGTTGCATCATGACCCTTTCTATTACATTTGATGCATGATGCCGAACAAAAAGTAGTTGGATGGTACCCTTCACACCTTAGGCACGGAATTTTCTTAATTTGATTGCCAGTATTGTTATTGAGATTGTTGTTGGGATTGTTGTTGTTGCGGTTGGTATTGTTGTTGGGACGATTGTTGTAGTTATTGTTGTTGGGATGGTTTTTGTTGCGTTTGTTATTGCGGAAAATGGTGCGATTGTGGTTGTGATTGTGGTGTTGATTGTTGAAGCGATAGTTACTGTTGTTGTGTTGGTGACTCTTGTCACTGTTTTCTTCCCACTTTCTCTTGATTTGTTTCGTGTTGGCCTCTTCGGCCGCCTGTTCTTTAATCCTTCCCTCAATCTGATTTATGAGTTTGTGAGCCATTCTACTTGCCTTTTGTATGGAGGCGGGCTCGTGTGAACTCACATCGTCTTAAATCCTTTCTGGTAACCCCTTTTAAAAATACGTCAATCTTCTCCTCTTCATCTTTGAACGCTCTTGGACACAATAGGTACAACTCTGTGAATCGTTGTTTCGTATGTGGTGATGTCGAAACCTTGCGTTCGTAATCCTCTAAGCTCTACCTTGAGCTTATTGACCTCGTTTCTGGGACGGTACTGCTAGTTCATCAAGTGCTTGAATGCTGACCACGGTAGTGCGTAAGCAGCATCTTGTCCCACCTGCTTGAGATAGGTGTTCCACCATGTTAACGCAGTACCTGTGAAGGTATGCGTATCGTACTTTACTTTGTCTTCTTCAGTACATTTACTTATGGCAAACACCGATTCAACCTTTTCGGTCCACCGTTTTAATCCGATTGGACCCTAGGTTCCATCGAATTCCAAAGGTTTACAGGCAGTGAATTCCTTGTAGGAGTATCCTACACGATTTCTTATGGAATTAGTTCCACCGCTAGAACCAGAGTTATTGTTGTTATTTTGCATTGCAGCCTGCACTGCGGCTATGTTTTCAGTAAGGAAAACACGAAAGTTTTCATCACTCATGTTCAAGTTCTGACGAGTCGTCGGTGCCATTTCCTTCAAAAATATCCAAAAGAATTGAGTTAATAATATAGAATTTAAGAGTAGTCAATAGTATTTCGTAGCATAATATGAACTTATTTATAAAAGCTTTTTCTTCATATTAGCTTTTTATAGTTTTAATTCGGGTAGTACCTACCCGTTAAGTTCATACTTAATAGCTACTATACAATTTAACTACTATGATTCTATATGAAAAACTAAATACAAATAATATTTCGCGTTTCAAACTTTTATACAATATTTTACAAACTTACAATACAGTTATTTTACATATAGCATGAAATATAGCACACAATAACTTTGATACAAGGCAGTTGTGAAGTCGATTCTAGTTAAGCGCAAGTCGTTCAGCAAATGTAATAAAGACACGTAATTCGTAGGTCCAGAAACAAGTTATGCATTGGGGTTTTACTAGTATTATTTCCCATCCTTGGTCTTGTGGAAAATAACCGTTGTGGTCGTTGGCAAGACAGCATGTTGTAACGTCGTCAAAAGGACGAGGGTTACGTAATGCCCAACAGCCCCGTAACAATCTAAAAACCTTGTCTCTCACTCCAACTACTGAATCCGTCACTTGTGGGAATGTTTTGTTTAACAGTTGCAATCCGATGTTCTTTTTCTCAATTTGGTGAGAAGCGAACATCACTAACCCGTAAGCATAACATGCTTCTTTAAGTTGCATGTCGGAAGCTCTTTCTAAAGAACAAAGTCCTATGTTGGGATATGTGGAGTCAAAATAGGCTCTCAACCCGTAGCGTAAAATTGCATTTGGGTTCCCCGCACTTAATGTCTTAAAGAAAACATGGCGTAACTTGAGGTCTCCCCAATGTGATATACCCCATCTCTCAAAGAAAATCCTTTTATAAACTAAGGCATACCTTGAACATTTTTCAAATGTTCGACACACTAATTTCGCCATAAATAATTGTGCCGATGAATTCTGACCGACTCTGGACAAGATTTCATCAATCATATCCCCTGGTAGGTCTTCTAAAATACTCGGTTGTCTATCCTTAACATCCATTTTGTGTTTTTATACTGTAAAAATAGATGAGGATTAGATTCGTAAAAGATAATTAACAAATAATACAAGCAATTTTTACATATAACATAAAGATACAAGCACACTACAATACATATATTACACATCATGTTTACTACTCTTCATTCCGACTCACTTGTTTCTTCCTCTTCGGACTTGGTTCGTTTCGCTAATTTCCTAGGGATATATGGAGCTCCCCTAATACGAGCCGTTGTTTTCACAAATGGTTTAGAAAAACCTGGCGGCTTAGATGTCCCCGGGTTATAGTTAAAACTTAAGAAATATGGGTGTTTACGGTACACCCCATCAGGGTATTTCATGTTAACGTAGAGTTCATCGGGGTTGGAATTAGGTTTTTCTATTTTTATGTCTTTTCCCTTATTATTTTCTTTTGATTTTTCAAATTGGGTCGAGGTAATTTCTATAACATCATCGGAATTCTCATCGGGATCCGATTCATCAAAAAATTGGTAATTTTTCCAATGTTTTGTTTCCTCTGCGAAAACACCATTGACCATTTTTAACTTTGGTCCATTGGTTAAGAATTTTCTTTTATTTATCTGTTTTTCTGTGGTTCCTAATATTTCCTCTTCTGGAACCTCTTCTTCCGGTTCCTCTTCTTCCAGTTCCTCTTCGGGAATTTGTGAATCTTCCTAAAATATATTTGACTCTTCATTACTATTAGGTGAGTCGATGGGATTTGTACTAGAGGTAGACATCCATCACACAATATCAAACACGTTAAGAGATTAATATATCACATAATATTTACATGCTAACAATATATATAGTTTCCAACAAAAAGTGTTAAGCAATCGTTTTTAAAGAAAACACGATCGAAGTCCATACTCACTAATGCCTCCTAACAAACTCGGTTAGACACACACTAATGCAATTTCTGGTTCTCTAAGACCAACGCTCAGATACCAACTGAAATGTCCCATTCATATCGATTATAAACGTTTCATATTAATTGATTTCGCTGCGAGGTTTTAACCTCTATATGAGACGTTTTTCAAAGACTGCATTCGTTTTTAAAACAAACCATAACCTTTATTTTATTGATAAAGGTTTAAAACGTTACGAAGATTATCAAATAATGATAATCTAAAATATAGCGTTTTCACACGACCATTACATAATGGTTTACAATAATATTACACAACAATTTAAGTCTTCGAATGCAGTGTTTAAACAATATTATACAAGCATGCTGACTCCGATTCTTGTCTTTAAATTAGCATGGAACAGTGAAAGCTCTTAATAATCACCTGAGAAAAAACATGCTTAAAAACGTCACCAAAAATGTTGGTGAGTTATAGGTTTAACCTATATATTATCAAATCATAATAATAGACCACAAGATTTCATATTTTCCATAAATATACATCTCATATCAGGCATTTCGCAAACTGCATTGAGATAAAATTCATTCATATGTTGAACACCTGGCATTTATAAACTGCATGTATTCTCATCCCAAAAATAATAGATTTTATAAGTGGGACTATAACTCACTTTCACAGATTTTTACTTTGCCAGAAATAAGACTTGGCCACTAGTCGATTCACGAACCTACAACAAATATGTACATATATATCAAAGTATGATCGAATATATTCACAATATTTTTTATTACGTTTTAATGACTTAAGTTTGTTAAGTTAGCTGTCCAACGTTAGTAATCTACAACTAGTTGTCCACAGTTAGTAGTACAGAAATAAATCAATATATATTATCTCGAATCAATCCACGACCCAGTGTATACAAGTCTCAGGCTAGATCATAACTCAAAGTATATATATTATTTTGGAATCAACCTCAACCCTGTATAGCGAACTCGAGCATTACAGCATATAGAGTGTCTATGGTTGTTCCAAAAAATATATATAGATGGCATCGATATGATATGTCAAAACATTGTATACGTGTCAATGGTCTATCAAGGTTACATAATATATGTTAGAATACATGTATAATACAATATAAGTTAGTTAGGATATGGTTAGCATAGATTTTTGTAATTTCATCCCGTAGTCAAATTAACCATTTTTAACCAATTTTGTTTTACCCATAACTTCTTCGTTTTAAATTCGTTTTGAGTGAATCAAATTGCTATGGTTTCATATTGAATTGAAATTTATGAAACTAAACAGAAAAAGTATAAGTTTATAGTCGAAAATATAAGTTACAAGTCATTTTTGTAAGAGGTAGTCATTTCAGTCGAAAGAACGACGTCATGATGACCATTTTGAAAAACATACTTCCACTTTGAGTTTAACCATGATTTTTGGATATAGTTTCATGTTCATAAGAAAAATCATTTTCCCAGAAGAACAACTTTTAAATCAAAGTTTATCATAGTTTTTAATTATCTAACCCAAAACAGCCCGCGGTTTACTACAACGACGTATGTCCGGTTTTACGGTGTTCTTCGTGTTTCCAGGTTTTAAATCATTAAGTTAGCATATCATATAGATATAGAACATGTTTTTAGTTGATTTTAAAAGTCAAGTTACAAGGATTAACTTTATTTGCGAACAAGTTTAGAATTAACTAAACTATGTCCTAGTGATTACATGTTATAATCTTCGAATAAGATAGTTATATATATATATATATATATATATATATATATATATATATATATATATATATATATATATATATATATATATATATATATATATATATATATATATATATATATATATATGAATCGAATGATGTTATGAACATCATTACTACCTTAAGTTTAGTAGGTAAACCTACTAGAAGTGACAAAAATTGATCTAGCTTCAAAGGATTCTTGGATGGCTTGAAAGTTCTTGAAGTAGAATCATGACACGGAAACAAGTTCAAGTAAGATTTTCACTCGAAATAAGATTGTTATAGTTATAGAAATTGAATCAGAGTTTGAATATGAGTATTACCTTGAATTAGAAAGATATCTTACTATAAATAAGAAAGATTTCTTGAGATTGGATGATCACTTGAAATGGATTTGCAAGATTGGAAGTAAGCTAGTAAACTTGAAAGTATTTGTGAAGTGTTCTTGATGTGTTCTTGAATGATGATATTTCTTGATTATAATTGAAGCTAGATTGACCTAGATGATCAATATTACTGAAGTATAGACGTTCTTAAGCTTAGAGAGAGTTAAGATGGAGAGAATTTGGATTAGAAAATCAAAAAAATGTGATGTGTGTGTTGTTTGAAAAAAATGCCTAATGCTTAGTCAATATAAGATTACTAGTTTTTGTTTTCATGCTCATAAGTCATGCTAGTTGTAAAATGATGGTTCCCACATGTCTTGGTGACTCACAAGGGCTGCTAAGAACTGATCATTGGAGTGTATATACCAATAGTAAATACATCTAAAAGCTGTGTATTGTACGAGTACGAATACGGGTGTATACGAGTAGAATTGTTGATGAAAATGAATGAGAATGCAATTGTAAGCATTTTTGATAAGTAGAAGTACTTTGATATTATTATTATTAACTGTTTATTATTAACTGTTTATTATGCTGTAAACACTGAAGTTTTTGTATATATTGATGTGCATGCATGTAGCGACCCCGACAAATCGTCAAGTGACGGCGTCATTTACGTATGGTCCCATTTCATGGTCATAAGCATTTATAACAAAGTTTGACCGAAAATATGTCGCATTCATTTCATAAAAGGATGTTTCAATGTTTACAAAAGTAATTCCCAAGACAAGTACATATCAAAAGTTATAGTCCATATGAAACACGTGCGACATAGTTTAAAGTAGCCAAAAAGACGCTCCATGTATGCAAGTATACTCGACATCCAATGCAAGTATCAAAAGTATGAGCGGAAGCATGTATCACTTAAGTTCAAGGACCTGAGAAAAACATAGAGAATCTGTCAACGAAAACGTTGGTGAAATCATAGGTTTAGTAAGTAAGTAAATGAGTAAGTAAGTTGAACCACAAGTGTTGTCACGTTGAAATAATAATAAACCATTCTAAAAGTTGATATCACGAGCACCCAATTATCAAGGCTTAACTATCACGAAACCCCATTAATATAGTGTCAGAACATACACTTATCCCCGAAAATATATTTCATCCGATTAACGGTAGCGAACCGTCCGAATGAGGGTTTGTCAAACCCGTATGGCCACACAACATAAGTTCTCGCTTACACCCTGCAAGTGTAACTAATGATAATTGAATTGAGGCTTTTTGTTCTAACTCGTACGTAGAATGTTTGTTTTCGCACTTGTGTTCACTTTGTAAAATGAAACGTTTATGTTTTCTCATCCCAAATATAAGTATAAAAGAGTAAAAGTGGGACTATGATCTCACCTTTGATTGCAAGAGCAAATAAGTACTTCAACAAGTAATGTGCGCTAAGGACAATGCTAGTCTCGACCTAAACAAATAGGTTGTGTCAATAACGATAGTCACGGAGGGTCAAAGTTGTTCAATTAGTCCTATGGCTCAATACGACTCGATTATGAAGCATGTGAAGCAAATAGTCAAGTTTCATGCAAGATACATGTATAGAAACAAGTTAGAAAGATTGCATAATCAATTGGTTAAGTTTGACAAAAAGTCAAACTTTGGTCGGTCAAAGTCAACGAAAAAGTCAACATGTTCGGGTCGGGTCCCGAACAAATTTTCTATGCTAATTATTCATATATAAGCATGTTAGAACAAATTGCATGTGAATTGGAGGTCTAGAACGTGCCAAACATTTTTCACATTTGGGACAAGGAGGTCAGAACCTGGCCCCCTTATATGTCGCGCCGCGACAGGAAGGGGCCGCGCCGCGGCAAAGGCCGGGTGCTGGTGCCTGGCCAGTCCCAAATGTTCAAGTCTCAATCCAAAACTTTTTTGTACATAAAACACAAACCGCTAACACTTAGGACTCGCACCTTATATCGTTGGAAAGCTCTTCTGACGTAGAATGCAACTAAACACAATTCATCAATCAAAAACCTCATTTGTAACAACCGAGTTTTCAAACCAAGTGATCATTCAATGCACACATTAATGCTTCAAACTCACCAATGCACATTTAATGATTCGGGCATTCAATGCATACATATGACATGCCATTTTGTAAGTAATTGAGCATACAATACAACTAACAACTTACTAACAACAAATCATGGCAATCAATGCATCAAATAATCATTTCAAGTTCATTAAACCCTAGCTCAATTCCACCAAAAATCACTAAACAAGTTCTTAGAGTTTTCTCATGCAACCTATACATCAAAATGAAGCTAGTAACACTAGGAACACATTTAATACATGCATTTATAACATTTAACAACATTTAATCATCTAAAACTCAAGATTAAACACACCCATTTTGCTAGTTCATGCAAGTTACTTCCCAACAACAAATCAAGCAATTCAAACACATAATCTTGTTAGACTAGAGCCATAGACACTAATTAACAACCTTGTAACTCAAAAATCTCAAGAACACAAAAATTAGTGATTTTAGAAAGTTACCCAAATGCAATGAGATTGGTATGGAATCGAAGAGGAGATCACGAGGAGTTCAAATATGTAATTTGTTTGGCTCGAAGCTTGATCGATTTATTATGGATGATGATTTGCTTTATGGAGAATTTAGAGAAAATATGTAAGTAGTGTAAGAAAAGAAGAAAGAAATGAAAAGGAAGAAGATAAGGAGGTTGACTTAGTCAAAGCTAGTCACCTCTTTGTCTTGTTGGCGAAACTAGTCCCTTAAGTTATAATCGGGTGCGTTAAATTACCTAAACAAGATAATTTGAAACGCGTGTTAACGGGAGATGTTATAAACATATAACGGAGTTTAAAGTAGTATAACGGCAAAGTAAATGGAAATAGGCGGGATGTTACATTACCTACTCCTTAAAAGAAATTTCGTCCCGAAATTTAAGAAGGCGTAGTAATCGTTGTTTCTTCCTCGGAATCCGACGATTCCGGAACCGGGAATAGATGAGGGTGTTTCTTTTGCATTTGATCTTCTCTTTCCCAAGTAAACTCGGGTCCCCTTTTGGCGTTCCAACGGACCTTAACAATCGGGATCCGGCTTTGTTTTAATTCCTTCTCGACGTAGTCCACAATTTCAACCGGTTCCTCCACAAAATGGAGTTTGTCATTAATAGTAAGTTCCTTGAGAGGGACGACGATATCGGGCTCGGCAAGACATTTCTTCAAGTTAGATACATGAAATGTAGGATGGACGGAGCTTAGTTGAGGCGGGAGATCTAAACGATACGCGACGGTTCCAGCACGCTCTAAGATCTCGAAAGGACCAACATACCGCGGATTCAGTTTCCCACGTTTCCCAAAACGAATGACACCCTTCCAAGGTGCGACTTTTAACATGACGCGGTCACCGACTTGAAATTCGAGGTCTTTGCGTCTTTTGTCGGTATAGCATTTTTTACGACTCCGGGCCGTCCGAAGCCTATCTCGGATTTGAAGGATCTTCTCGGTGGTTTCGTGAATGAGTTCGGGCCCGGAAATTTACACATCACCCACTTCGGCCCAACAAAGAGGAAAGCGACATTTTCGACCATATAACGCTTCAAAGGGTGCGGCCTTTATACTCGCGTGATAACTATTGTTATAAGAGAACTCGGCGAGAGGTAAGTGCTTGTCCCAAGCTTTTCCAAAATCAACGACGCAAGCTCGTAACATATCCTCTAAGGTTTGTATGGTACGTTCACTTTGCCCATCGGTTTGGGGATGATATGCGGTACTCATGTCTAAACGCGTTCCCAACGCTTCTTGTAACGTACGCCAAAATCTAGAAACGAAACGGCCATCTCGGTCGGAGATAATCGATAAAGGTACACCGTGTCGGGCTACAATCTCCTTAATGTAAAGTCGTGCAAGTTTCTCCATTTTGTCGGTCTCTTTCATGGCGAGAAAGTGCGCGGATTTGGTGAGGCGATCGACAATGACCCAAATAGTATCATAACCGCCCGACGTTTTTGGTAGCTTGGTGATAAAATCCATCGTGATCCTTTCCCACTTCCATTGTGGGATCTCGGGTTGTTGAAGTTACCCGGACGGTCTTTGGTGTTCGGCTTTGACTTTAGCGCAAGTCAAACATTTGGCAACGTATCTAGCAACTTCCTTTTTGATGTTCGGCCACCAATATTGTTCTTTAAGGTCATGGTACATCTTATTGGCGCCGGGGTGAATCGAGTATCGTGATTTGTGGGCTTCGTCTAAGATGAGGTTTCGTAAGTCGCCATATCTAGGCACCCAAATTCTTCCGGTGTAATATCGAAGTCCGTTTTCCTTAACTTCGAATCGGGAGACGAGGATGTTTAAAAGTTTACGTCCGATGTGGTTGTCCTTAAGAGCCTCCTCTTGAGCTGCACGAATTTGGCTATTAAGGTTGGAGTGGATGGTGATGTTTAGTGCTCGGACGCGAAGAGGTACCGTTCTTTCCTTTCGACTTAAGGCATCGGCCACTACATTTGCCTTTCCGGGATGGTAACGAAGCTCACAATTGTAATCGTTCAAGTTTTCAATCCACCGTCGTTGTCTCATGTTTAGTTGCTTTTGATCGAAGATATGTTGGAGACTTTTGTGATCGGTAAAGATAGTACTCTTGGTGCCAAGAAGATGATGTCTCCATAACTTAAGTGCAAAGATGACGGCTCCGAGTTCAAGATCATGTGTCGTGTAGTTTCGTTCGTGAACCTTGAGTTGTCGAGAGGCATAAGCAATGACTTTCTTTCGTTGCATTAATACGCACCCATAACCGTTCTTCGAGGAATCGCAATATACAACAAAATCATCTTTGCCTTCGGGAAGTGACAAGATAGGAGCGGTGGTTAGCTTAGTTTTCAAGATTTGGAAAGCGGTTTCTTGTTCGGATGACCAAATGAACTTTCGTTCCTTGTGAGTTAACGCGGTTAGAGGGCGAGCGAATAAGGAGAAATCCTTGATGAATTTACGATAGTATCCGGCGAGACCTAAGAATTGACGAATTTGAGTAGGAGTAGTAGGAGTCTCCCATTTACTAATGGCTTCGATTTTTGCGGGATCGACTTTAATGCCTTGATCACTTACAACGTGACCGAGGAATTGAACTTCCTTCAACCAAAATTCACACTTGGAGAACTTGGCATAGAGTTGTTCTTTTCTCAAGAGTTCAAGCACGAGTCGGAGATGTTCTTTGTGTTCCTCTTCGTTTTTAGAATAGATCAAAATATCATCGATGAACACGATAACGAATTTGTCGAGGTAAGGTTTGCACACGCGGTTCATGAGATCCATGAACACCGCCGGTGCGTTAGTGAGACCGAAAGGCATGACAAGGAACTCATAACCACCATAACGAGTCCGGAAGGCGGTTTTGGAGACATCTTCCCCTTTAACCCTTAGTTGATGATAACCCGAACGGAGATCGATTTTTGAATATACACGAGAACCTTGTAGTTGATCAAAGAGGTCATCAATGCGCGGAAGAGGATATCGGTTTTTAATCGTCAATTTATTTAGTTCACGATAATCAATGCACATTCGTAAGGATCCGTCTTTCTTCTTAACGAACAAAATCGGAGCGCCCCATGGTGAATGGCTAGGTTGAATGAAACCACGGTCAAGTAACTCTTGGATTTGACTTTGCAATTCTTGCAATTCGGATGGAGCGAGTCTATATGGTGCACGTGCTACGGGTGCGGCTCCCGGAATAAGATCAATTTGAAATTCAACCGGTCGATGAGGTGGAAGACCCGGTAATTCGTCGGGGAATACATCGGAAAAGTCACTAACAATCGGCACATCATCGATGCGCTTCTCGTCGGCCTCGACTTTCTTAACGTGAGCAAGAATCGCGAAACAACCCTTGCGAAGTAGCTTTCGAACTTTAAGGCACGAAACGAGATTGAGTCCTGTGCAATTCTTGTCGCCATAGACAATCAATGGTTCACCATTCTCGATAGGAATTCGGATTGCATGAAGATCGCAAAGAATGTGAGATTTATTTTTGACCATCCAATTCATACCGATTATTACATCAAAACTCCCTAGTTCCATGGGTATCAAGTCAATTTCAAATTCATTACCCAAAATATTTAAAGTACACCCCCGGTAATATGTGTCGGCACTTAAGAGTTTTCCATCGGCCACCTCGATGGAGTAAGTAGTATCTAAAGGGTGTGGTGGAGCGGAAAGAGTAGGAGCCAAAGTCTTAGACACAAAACATTTATCGGCACCCGAATCAAATAAGCAAGTAATTCCCAAGACAAATCGTCAAATCGTCACCCGGTAATGTTTACAAAAGCTCTGATACCACTTGTAGCGACCCCGACAAATCGTCAAGTGACGGCGTCATCTACGTATGGTCCCATTTCATGGTCATAAGCATTTATAACAAAGTTTGACCGAAAATATGTCGCATTCATTTCATAAAAGGATGTTTCAATGTTTACAAAAGTAATTCCCAAGACAAGTACATATCAAAAGTTATAGTCCATATGAAACACGTGCGACATAGTTTAAAGTAGCTAAAAAGACGCTCCACGTATGCAAGTAACATAAGTGTTGTTGAGAAGAAACGTACCCGTGACTAGTTCATTGTCATCTCGGGCTTCCTCGGTGTTGATGTTAAAGGCTCGGCCTCGGTGGTTGGGGTTGGCTTTCTTTTTCGGGAATTCGTTCTTATAATGGCCCGTTTGGCCACATTCATAACAAGTGACCATCCTTGGAGGATTGGGCCCCTTTCGAGCGACGGGGGCGGCACTTCTACAATCATTGGCCACATGACCATTCTTTTGGCACCGGTGACAAAATAAATTGCCACATTCCCCGTAATGATGTTTGTGACATTTGTTGCAAAAGGGTTTATTTCCACCATAACTTTTCTTGACGTCATTGTTGAAAGGCTTTTTGGTGAAGGTGTTGTTGTTGTAATTGGTTGATGGAGTGGCTTCCCATTTCCTTTTGTTGCCACCCGACTTGTCCTCGGACTTAGGAGCCGGCACTACAATTTCGTCAACCGTCTCAATTAATTGGCGGGCCATGTTCATAGCGGCTTGATGAGTAGTGGGTTTGGATGACATCACCCCTTGTTTGATGCTTTTTGGAAGACCGTGCATGTAGAGCTCAATCCTTTGAGATTCGGGGCTAACGAGATTGGGACACATCAAAGATAGTTCGGCGAAGCGTAGATTGTAAGCCTTGAGATGGTTCCCGACCGCCTTCAAAGCTCTTAACTCTTGCTCAAGCTTGCGGGTTTCTTCGCGCGGAAAATATTCAACAATCATCTTTTCCTTCAAATCGGCCCAAGAAAGGGCATGAGCTTCATCGGTACCCACCGATTGAACATAGGTGTTCCACCACGTGAGGGCGACGCCGGAGAAAGTGTGAGTGGAGTATTTGACCTTGTCTTGATCCCGACAACCGCTTATGCTAAAGACGGCCTCGGTTTGTTCAAAACAACGAGTAAGCACAACCGGTCCCCCGGTTCCATCATAAGTGTGAGGTTTGCACCCCGTGAAAGCTTTGTAGGAGCACCCTTCGCTAGAGTTACCGGCTCCTTGGTTGTTATTGTTGTGGTTGTTGTTATTGTTGTTGTTGGACGAGTGACCGGCCATGGCCGCATCCACGGCGGTGGCTATCATGCGTTGCAAGGCTTGTTCGGGAGTTTCACGACGTGGCGCACGACGAGGAGGCATTGTTCCTTCAAAACAAAAGAATACCGTTGGTTAGTATTCTAAATGATACTAACCGTGATATGGAATAAAGATAGAGAGAAAATTATCCTTGACTCGCCTTAAATTCTTTATGTCATAATGTCGGTATGTTCATATGAGTCACCGTAATATAATCCCGGAAATTATATTACCCTAATTCATATGTGCATTCGACATTACCACATATAGTCAAGGTGGTGTGTCAATTAAATTATACAACGCAAGATTTAGATAGAATAAGAGTAGATATGAGTAAGAGAGCTCGAGTATAAATGCACATGTAGTCAAGTAATTCCTATGTCAAGTCTATATGCCGGTTGTAGTCTAGACCCACCAATGTACCCTATGACTCGGGGTTGACACCAATGAACTCTAAATCCCTACAACCAAGGCTCTGATACCACTTGTAGCGACCCCGACAAATCGTCAAGTGACGGCGTCATCTACGTATGGTCCCATTTCATGGTCATAAGCATTTATAACAAAGTTTGACCGAAAATATGTCGCATTCATTTCATAAAAGGATGTTTCAATGTTTACAAAAGTAATTCCCAAGACAAGTACATATCAAAAGTTATAGTCCATATGAAACACGTGCGACATAGTTTAAAGTAGCCAAAAAGACGCTCCACGTATGCAAGTATACTCGACATCCAATGCAAGTATCAAAAGTATGAGCGGAAGCATGTATCACTTAAGTTCAAGGACCTGAGAAAAACATAGAGAATCTGTCAACGAAAACGTTGGTGAAATCATAGGTTTAGTAAGTAAGTAAATGAGTAAGTAAGTTGAACCACAAGTGTTGTCACGTTGAAATAATAATAAACCATTCTAAAAGTTGATATCACGAGCACCCAATTATCAAGGCTTAACTATCACGAAACCCCATTAATATAGTGTCAGAACATACACTTATCCCCGAAAATATATTTCATCCGATTAACGGTAGCGAACCGTCCGAATGAGGGTTTGTCAAACCCGTATGGCCACACAACATAAGTTCTCGCTTACACCCTGCAAGTGTAACTAATGATAATTGAATTGAGGCTTTTTGTTCTAACTCGTACGTAGAATGTTTGTTTTCGCACTTGTGTTCACTTTGTAAAATGAAACGTTTATGTTTTCTCATCCCAAATATAAGTATAAAAGAGTAAAAGTGGGACTATGATCTCACCTTTGATTGCAAGAGCAAATAAGTACTTCAACAAGTAATGTGCGCTAAGGACAACGCTAGTCTCGACCTAAACAAATAGGTTGTGTCAATAACGATAGTCACGGAGGGTCAAAGTTGTTCAATTAGTCATATGGCTCAATACGACTCGATTATGAAGCATGTGAAGCAAATAGTCAAGTTTCATGCAAGATACATGTATAGAAACAAGTTAGAAAGATTGCATAATCAATTGGTTAAGTTTGATAAAAAGTCAAACTTTGGTCGGTCAAAGTCAACGAAAAAGTCAACATGTTCGGGTCGGGTCCCGAACAAATTTTCTATGCTAATTATTCATATATAAGCATGTTAGAACAAATTGCATGTGAATTAGAGGTCTAGAACGTGCCAAACATTTTTCACATTTGGGACAAGGAGGTCAGAACCTGGCCCCCTTATATGTCGCGCCGCGACAGGAAGGGGCCGCGCCGCGGCAAAGGCCGGGTGCTGGTGCCTGGCCAGTCCCAAATGTTCAAGTCTCAATCCAAAACCTTTTTGTGCATAAAACACAAACCGCTAACACTTAGGACTCGCACCTTATATCGTTGGAAAGCTCTTCTGACGTAGAATGCAACTAAACACAATTCATCAATCAAAAACCTCATTTGTAACAACCGAGTTTTCAAACCAAGTGATCATTCAATGCACACATTAATGCTTCAAACTCACCAATGCACATTTAATGATTCGGGCATTCAATGCATACATATGACATGCCATTTTGTAGGTAATTGAGCATACAATACAACTAACAACTTACTAACAACAAATCATGGAAATCAATGCATCAAATAATCATTTCAAGTTCATTAAACCCTAGCTCAATTCCACCAAAAATCACTAAACAAGTTCTTAGAGTTTTCTCATGCAACCTATACATCAAAATGAAGCTAGTAACACTAGGAACACATTTAATACATGCATTTATAACATTTAACAACATTTAATCATCTAAAACTCAAGATTAAACACACCCATTTTGCTAGTTCATGCAAGTTACTTCCCAACAACAAATCAAGCAATTCAAACACATAATCTTGTTAGACTAGAGCCATAGACACTAATTAACAACCTTGTAACTCAAAAATCTCAAGAACACAAAAATTAGTGATTTTAGAAAGTTACCCAAATGCAATGAGATTGGTATGTAATCGAAGAGGAGATCACGAGGAGTTCAAATATGTAATTTGTTTGGCTCGAAGCTTGATCGATTTATTATGGATGATGATTTGCTTTATGGAGAATTTAGAGAAAATATGTAAGTAGTGAAAGAAAAGAAGAAAGAAATGAAAAGGAAGAAGATAAGGAGGTTGACTTAGTCAAAGCTAGTCACCTCTTTGTCTTGTTGGCGAAACTAGTCCCTCAAGTTATAATCGGGTGCGTTAAATTACCTAAACAAGATAATTTGAAACGCGTGTTAACGGGAGATGTTATAAACATATAACGGAGTTTAAAGTAGTATAACGGAAAAGTAAACGGAAATAGGCGGGATGTTACAATGCACATGTTAAGGGATTAGAAGAAGAAAACAAAAAATTATCCAAGTTGATTGCCAATGCAAACCTAATTCACAACCAGGTATATTTTTAGTTTTATTTATACGAAGGTTTTTATGTAACCTATTTTACATATACTAATTGACATGAACAATTTGGCCGTTCCATCAGAGAAAAAACTACAACACAAAATAAAATTACCATATGCCCCCCAAACAATGTTAAACATGCCGATTTTGCAGGGGCTACAACTATAAAATTAATATCCTTTTTAAAAAACTCCACCACATTTTTAACGGGCCGTATCTTCCCGCTGGTCGCGAGTTAAATTCTTCCGACATCACCGTTTAACTCGGAAAACAATTACGAACACAGCGAAACTAAGTACTTGCAAAACGGACGTTATTTAAAAAACGCTAAATATTTCGGGCTATTTTCCATACATATACATAAACGCACAATAAACGAGCAAAACTAACTACATCACACCCATGGTTCCGTCTTCCTTTTTAGGCGATTTTCCTGGTTCTAAAAATGCGCAGGCCATTAGGTACACTAGGTACTAACCAAGTGAATCCAACCACACCCTCATCACCGCGTTTTTGGTTCTGTAAGTACAAAACGCTACGTTAAATGTGAATACGCAGCCTGAATGGCCCCACCTCATTGTGCGGGCCTATTCGGATATATATATATATATATATATATATATATATATATATATATATATATATATATATATATATATATATATATATATATATATATATATATATATGAGTGAGTGTGTGTGTGTGTGTGTATATATGTGTTTGTTTTTGTGTGTGTGTGTGTGTGTGTGTGTTATCTTTACCATTTACATGTAGCAGTTTCCATGACATTTATATTTAATTTACACCATATTTACTATGTGTCTGAGTGTTAATATGTATAATCTTTTGCGTATAGGAACTGATGCCAGCCGATAAAACAATCATTTTTCCAGCGTGTACTGAAACCGGTAATTTATACGTTATATCAGTTTTATATCTACATATATTAATATATACTATTTTATACAATAGCTTCTCACTTATATGTTGTCTTTGTTATTGTATTTATTTATATTTTTTTGTCAGATTCTATAAATTTCAGTGAACTATACAAGTCATTGTTTAATGTTCATAATAATCTTATATCTCACCTGCGTACTGCAATGCTCAGCAATCAAACAGATACAGAGTTGCATCCTATTATATTAACCGTTTTCGATCACATCAAGAGTTTATATTGACTCAAAAAGCTGGCAACTAAGGAAGATGTGCTGAACTTGGTATATGGCACTTGGATGACTCCTGCAGAGATGTGCATGATGTGGTTAGGTGGTTTTCGCCCATCTGACATTGTTAACGTATGTATTCAAATCCTAACTAACTTTTTTTTCCAATAATGTTTAGTAACTAACTTGCACCTTTTTTCAAATTTCGTTATTATTTTTTTTATATGCTATACTAACATATTTTCAGTTGCTTGTTGTTCACCTAGAATTAACATCAGAACAAAAGAAGCATTTTATAAGCTTGAAGACCTCCACGTTAAATCAAGAGACTAATTTATCAATGCGTGTGACTGAAATTCAATCAAGTTTGTCAAAGGTTTTCATTCGAGAATCATTCGTTCAAACAGGTGACGAGTCGTACTATAACAAGTACACGAGTCAGATGCATTTCTCAATACGAAAGTTGCACGTAATGGAAGATATAATGTTGCAAGTATGACTGATGATCTTTCTATTGTTGGACATCTATACGGCATAAACAATTAAGTTATATTAAGATATATTATTCTTATAATTATTTATTTTAAGCTAACTACTGTTTACATATTTTCAGTCTCAGCGTTTACTTGACGAAATTTATCGTTGCCTAATAACCAAACAGTTTGCAATGCCTTTGTTAGCTTTCAACGACTACTTGAATCGAATAACTGCATTAAGTTTTCTATGGATTTCTCGTCAAAAGTACTGAATGTTCCTTAGTTTGTATTAAATCACTAGCTACTATACATTCAGGTTTCTTATTCTGTAAATTTGTTATGAAGTTTTTATTATTATCTAAAAAGTGCACTGTTTATTTATATGAAGTTCAATTTGATTAGCATAAATCTGCTTATTTCACTTGTAATTGTGTTAGACTTACACGAATTGAAAGTTAATCTGAATGACAAAATTCACAAGATTATTCTGGTTAATGATAGTAAAAGTCACTTACATTGTTATGAAAAACTTGACCAAAACATAATTATATGTTACATAAATTTTCTACAGAACATACCTGCAAATTTTTTAACCATTTTGTTTGTAAAGTTACAAATTTCAGTAACCCTAAAATTTTGTATCGGATGTGAAGGTGCAGTTTGTAAATAAAAAAAAAAAAAAAAAAAAAAAAAATGGTTTTCTATATTCTTTTGTATTCGACAAACAAGAACACATATGAAACAAACAACTATCATCAAGTGATGATAGAAGCTATGAAAGATACACGAGAGCTGTGCAATCGATGCAATTAGAAAGCCAATGCTAACACAACAAAGTTAATAAACCGACTATTTATAAGCATTCCTTTTCGAAAAAAGCTGTTGACAACTACCTACGACAGTAAGACAAACCAACTTAACTACGAAAAACATAATCAAAGTTACACATTAAGGATCCAACACAAACACACAACACTTCAAATTCCTACAACAACAAAAAAAATACACAAACAAAGCCCAAGAGTACAAAGGAAGATACAAACAGCTTCACAAAAAACAACTCATCAAATAAAGGAGCGTACTTTGGATTACTTTCGATCATGGTTTAACGTCTGTATCTTTGATTTTGTCCATTTCAACACCTGCTTATCTGAAGATTTGCCACATCAATACGTTCACCTGAATGTTCAATTCTACCTTTACCTTTACCTGCTTGTTGTATTCCAGATCTCCGACCACCTTTTCCTCCACCTCCATTTTCCAATCCAATAGATTGGCCTTGATCATAATTTCCATCCTGCATTGTGATGAAACCAACACATCAAATAACTTAATGACACATTAATTGTTTCCATATCATTGTATTGTATGGATCATTACTCATACTTCATATTTCATACTTTGTACAAAGACTGGAACACTTACTCACATCTAACAGTATGTATTGAAGTAATTGAGGTATTATAACTTACAATTTATGGCAATGTTAATTCAAAATGTCACTAGACAAAGAGGTTTACTTACATTGATCCTTGTATGCTCTTACTCATATGTTAAATGTGGGCTACATATATATACATCCCATTATATAATATTCATTGATTGATTAATATTGATATATATTGGGGATAATGTTCAACGTCGTTACCTACATAAAGGCTTTCATTTACTCATACATATATGTATA
This sequence comes from Rutidosis leptorrhynchoides, assembly GCF_046630445.1. Taxonomy (NCBI): domain Eukaryota; kingdom Viridiplantae; phylum Streptophyta; class Magnoliopsida; order Asterales; family Asteraceae; genus Rutidosis; species Rutidosis leptorrhynchoides. The sequence continues at coordinate 350,649,933 of NC_092335.1, read as the reverse complement.
TGTAAGTAAACACAAAAATATGACAAAACAATAAAAAACAACGTAACTATTGTATGATTATGTCTTGATTTTTAACCTACTTGTCTACATATATGTTATCATATTAACGATTCCATATAAAATTTTTAGAGTGAAACCCGCAAGGTTGCGGGTATTAAACTAGTTAGTAATGAAATCTCAAACTGTATTGATTTGCGAAGAATTCATTTGAATAGTACGAATATTTAAATAGTAGAATTAGGGAACTAAATTTCAAATGTTACAACACTTCTTTAAAAAAGACATTTGTTGTTGAATTGTTGGTTCGGTTTTCTTTGTTGCAAATCACTACATTTGGTCCATTTGTCCGTGCGATGCACAAATGTTAAAAAGATATAAGTGAAATGTAGTTATTAATATGTTACTGTAGTTAGTTACTTAATTACCATTTCAATTGATATATCAAGTAAAAATGATAAATGAAAAGAGTTAGTAATGAAACTTCAAACTGTCTTTAATTTACAAAGTATTCATATTAATAGTACGAATATCTAAATAGTATAGTTAGGGAACAAAACTACAAATATTACAACACTTCCTTGTAAAGGACATTTGTTGCTGAATCTTTGATTTGATTTTCTTTGTTGATTTGGCAATGAGTATAATGGGTAACTTCATTACATTTAAAACTTCAATATGAATATTTTAGAAAAACAACGTTAAGTAAGATAAAAAAACATCTACATCTACACATATATAAGAAAACATATCAAACAAAGAGATATTAGATATACTTGAACTCAGGGCCGGCCCGGAGGGGGTACAAGGTGTACATTCGCCCCGGGCCCAATAATTTTAGGGGCCCAATATTATTTATTGGTCACAAAAATTACCAAGCCCAACTGCCCAAGACTTTTAAAAATGTAGATAAGTTAAGCTTAAATGAATAAATTTAGTTTTTGTTCTTTATTTATCACGACCCAAGTTATTAATTTATAGTGTATTCTTGTTTGATTCCTCACCAATGTGGGATAAAACACATTAACTTATATAAGTACTACACAAATGAAAATAGAAACCCCTAAAAGAAATCGGTTTTCAGAGAAACATGAAAAAACAGGTTTCTATAGTGAATTGGAACCGGTTTTAAAAAAGAAGGAAACTAGGAACCGGTTTTTCTAAAAAACCGGTCTCTATTCCTAACTTTAGAAACCTGTTTTCCTAAAAAACCGGTTCCCATGTTTAGAGATCTGTTTTTTTTAAATAACCGGTCTCGTTTCTCAAATTTTTTTGAAGTGATCTGGGCGGGAGATGAAAGTGTTAAAAAATTCAAAATCTTCATTTTATCCTAAAGCCTCTTCATTTTATCCTAAAGCCTTATTATTCATCTATTCCACTTTACAAGCTAGAAACCAAAAGCCTCATCATTCTTGCTGCAACTACGGTGATTAATTTCATTTTTCTTTTCACTTAAAAATATATACATATATATACAAGTGTTAAGTTTTGGGTGATCGAAGAAACTTAGACAAAAAATGTAAACAACAAATCTCTTTTTGTAGGTGAATAAAAGATGATTGCCCAATCATTTTTCATGACAACTTCATCTTCACTGAAGAAAAGGTCAGTTTAATCCTATGGCACTATATATACAAGTGTTAAGATTTAGAATCTATTTTTGCTTTATGTGTTAGTTATATATATCAAAGCCTCAAGAATTGTCCCAAAAGATGATGGTATTATATTTTGAAATTTGCAGGTCGATGAAGCAATGGATTCAACTACTTATAAGACACAGGACTTAAATGACTACATAATGAAGAAATTTGTGATAACTTGTGAGGTTGTTTTAACCACCATATACTGACTTCAATTCGAAGATGTAGTTTTAGACATGAAATGGACGTATCTTCATTAGGATATATGGGCCTGTTTGCATAATATATTTAAAAAAAAAAAAATTACAATAGAAACCGGTTTTTATTAAAAAACAGGTTTCTATTCTGGAGAATAGAAACCTGTTTTTTTGTAAAAACCGGTTTCAAAAGTCAAGTTTCGGAACTGGTTTCAAAACCGGTCTCCACTTTAGAAACCCCTACCCATAGAAACCGGTTTTAAAACCGGTTCCTAAACCCCTAAAAACCGGTTTCCATTTCCCATTTTTGTAGTAGTGTATCACTTATCAAGTGGACAACAAATAAAAAGAGGCTGTGGCAGAGCATTGAAGATCAATATCAAAGAATATAAATTATGTTGTATATGAATAGTTGGCGTGTTTAATTTATTGAATAAAGTAACATTAATAATCTTTAAAATATCTTTAACGATTGATATATTTGTCGTTTTTTTAATTAGCTTATATTATTCATTAGGGTCTAAGGGCCCTTTTTTTCGTTCGTCCAGGGCACTCAAATTCTCGGGACCGGCCCTACTTGAACTTAATTGATTTGACTAAATTGAGTATGAATATTGAATAGTTTATCACCCTATATTATTCAAGCAATAATACTTATAAAATTAAAAAATTGTTCATAAACTAATATTTATTAATTGTAATTACCCAAACTCAACAAAATTGGTATAGTAGTACTTCCTGCATCCCAAATTTATTGTCTAATATTTTTTTAATATCCTAAATTAATTCTTCACTTTCATAAGTAAATAAAAATAGGATAATAAAGTTCTTTTATACTCTTACTTTATGCATGTAAGACAAAAACATAAGTAAAAGTAAGAGCTAAAACTGTAAAACAAAAAAAAAGTAAATTTGTAGGATACTTTTTTTTTTTAAAAACTGGGTTTTTATTATAAAAAAGTTATATAAAATAAATTGTAAAACATTACTAGTTGAAGACCCGCGAATTAGTTGCAGACCCGCGAATTCGTGGGACTGTATGAGAGATTATTAAAGAGTGATGTTTTTAATCAACGTGTTAAATGTAAGTACATGTTTTAGTTATCTTATATTCAATTTATGAAGGTGAAAAATAAAATAAAAACCCATATATATATATATATATATATATATATATATATATATATATATATATATATATATATATATATATATATATATATATATATAATAATAAAACTTAAAGTTCAACATAGTAGATCAAGAATTAAACATTGATTTTAAAAGTTTGGTATAGTTTTCCACAAATTATTCCAAAATTGTAATCGCTTGAGATGCTTATGAACTACATAAATAGCAAAAACAGTTTGTTTTAATGTTAGAAAACTCATATATATTCAATTTATGAAGGTGAAAAATAAAATAAAAACCCAAATATATATATATATATATATATAAAATAAAACTTAAAGTTCAACATAGTAGATCAAGAATTAAACATTGATTTTAAAAGTTTGTTATAGTTTTCCACAAATTATTCCAAAATTGTAATCGCTTGAGATGCTTATGAACTACAAAAAACAGTTTGTTTTAATGTTAGAAAACTCCTCTTTATAGGTAACTTCACGTAATTTATCTGTATGCATGAAAATTTATAAGAAATTGCGTCAGAATAATTATATGATTAGAGTTTATCACATAGGAATTAAATGATGAAGTATTTAATAAACTCACTTTAGCTAAATATTTTTTCGTAGTTGTTAATTTGCCCATTAGTTCAAACATGTTATTTTTATAATTAGGCATGGCTACTTGATCTCCTTTATCAACAAAAGTTTTTCCAGTGAATGTGTCTGATATCTCTTATTTCAAGCTATTGATTTCATCTGAAATTTTTTTCTCTTGTTGAATAGTTGTTACTTTCAACTTTTCCATTTTCTCAAACTGCGGATATGACAATTCCACGTGGTTGACTATTAAATGAAAGGTGTGTTAAATAATAAAATATTAGAAACCAAATGAAGTAAAACATGTAATATGTTTGGTAATTTCGAAGAAGGAAATACTCTAAATTATTATCTTTAATAATAATAGTTATAAATAAAACTGGTTAGTTATACCTCGATAATATCAAATGGGCGAATACCACGAATCCACACAACGGACGATTGAGCAGGTGACATCCATATGACATTAATGATTGACATCACACATGTTTTGGCAGCTGACTTTTTGTTTCGTAATAATTCCATGTAATGTTCATTTATTAGCTGTACTATAGGCGATATATGATCAGCATCACTATTTACATAAATCTGTCTTTGTAGAGTCATAATAAGTTATAAGATTGTCCAATTTGGACGACAATCTTGATAATGCCGGCCAAAGTTTGTAATGTCTACATTACAATAAAAAAATATCATAATCATATAACTATATTATTTTAAAATGATTTAGTATTTAAAATTATGAGTTGTATATAGAAATACCTAATTATGAATCGACACAAGTGTTTGCCTGCAATATTTATAATCATTAAAAATAACGAACAACTAATGTATTAGTAAAATGTAATGTTTTGGAAATAAAACTATACATTTCGGTATGCTCGATATGCTCTCTTCTTCTCTTACTGTTCCATCGCCGCCGGCTATCACACCATCGTTGTTTTCATTCTCTGGTAATTGACTTTTATTTCTTTTATTTTCTTCTACTACTCTACACTCTAATCAATCGTATCTTATCCCTGCACCATGTTTCATATCCCAACCTCTCCCTTTACCCCTAATCCCTCCAACCGCCGCCACTACAACCCCGGCAACACTTCTGACCATATCAACTACAGACCACCGAACGAAGGCATATGGGTAAAAGTTGAACCAGGAAAACGTAATAACCAACCCCCTTCTCATAGTCAAACCGGTTTTAAGAACCCTAACTCTAGCCAAACCGGTTACAAAAACCCTAACCCTAATATTACCAAACTCAATTCTCCTTCCAATCTCATTTATAATCACTTTAAGCAACGAGAATCTGCGAGAAATCTCATCAACCAATTTGGTAACATGAACCCTAACACACCTGCACCTCTTAAACCGATTGATAAGAACCGTATTACCTCTTATTTGTTCTATAATTTCCCTGATAATTGGTCTTCCGAGGATCTTTGGACTGTTTTTAAAAGATATGGAAATATACATGAGGTTTACATCCCAAAGAAAACCCTAAAAAATGGAAAAAGATTTGGTTTCGTTCGATTCATAGACGTTCCTGAGTATCATAAGGAATCCTTGGCCAGAAGACTCAACCTTGTAGTTGCTGGCGATTATCTTCTTAAGGTATACAAAGCATGGGATAAGAAACCGAGTGACACCTCTAAACCTTCTCCTCAGCAAACACCCATACAAAATAACACCCATGCTCCTAATTCTAATATCTCCAAAACCATTGATGATCGAAGTTTTATGGAGGCATTTTCGAATAAGAAATCAAACGGTTCAAAAATTCCATCTATTATGGTAAATCCGAATGAACCTTTACTTGATTTACTTGGTCATGCTGTCATCGGTAAGGTGAAGGACCTTGAATACCTCGAATATTTTCATGAGATATGCCGAAGCGAAAACCTTGAAGGATTCACGATCAAATATCTTGGTGGTCACGACATTATGCTTATCTATGATGACAAAAGACCGGCCCTCGAGATGCTTAACAACCAAAGCCATCCTTTATGGAATTGGCTCGATGATATCAACCCATGGGACCCTGAAGAATATTCTTCTTCAGGTCGTTTAGCTTACGTTAACATCTTCGGGGTTCCGATAACATGTTGGTTAGACTCTACCTTTCGTGATATTGCAAACAATTGGGGTCAAGTTATCGATACTTTTAATTGCTCAATCACCAACGATGATAACCAAGACCTATCACATGGTTCGGTAATCATTAAAACCAATGATTTTAAACCCATTGACTCGCATGCTTTGATTTGTCACGATGTTTCTAAGCAAACATTGGTATTTATTAAAGAGGTCCAAAATTTCTCATTGTTTAATTGTCATGATATCACACCCTCTGATTACTCCACAAGCGATGTTTCTGATAACGATGATCCGATCTCGGATGAAGAATCTAACATAGACGACGAGGAGTCGATTGAAGGCAACCCTCCTAAAGATCACTTGCAACAAAACCGCAACACTTCAAACAACGTTAACATGTCTGATCAAAACTCCTCGTATCCTAAACCTGGCAACTCCAAACGTATGGAATCCAAATGTTTTGACACTAATGACAATCCTAATTGTGGCAATGGATCGAAAAATACATATAATTATGGCTACGATTCTAGGGAAGTTGTCCCCGATTCTCCTTTTGTCGAACCTCTCCATCTCCCACTGTACAACCGGCCCCAAATGACTCTATTGACCCTCCTGACCAAACAGCAAACTCAGATTCACCACCTGTTCAACTCGCAAACTTATTTTCACCTCCTGATCAACACACGGCTGGCCCATCATCTCCCCAGCCCAACACCTTTTCCAACCCGGTAACAGCAAGCACAGCTCATAACAGCCCGATCACTTGCCCAACAACTCAGCAGCTTGTTAACCTTGGTTTAGCAGATTCTGACTCGACTCCTAATTCCCCACATTCGAACAGACCAATTTCCCCCATGAACCTCATGCCTGACCCACCCCCACCCCATAACACAACCGCATCCTCAGACCCTTTCAACCTCAACGACCTCCTCCATATCGGCAAGAACAAACCCAAAACAAAACGTAAAACCACCTCTGAATTTAAACCGAAACTGATTCCTAAAGAAAAAGAGCATCCTTTTAAGAGAAGCTCGAAAGATGATCTTTTAAAACCTAAACCCTCTTCCCGAAGCTCTACCGAGGTCCCTATCCCTATTCCGAAAAACAGGCCAAGATCTAACATGCTATATATCAAACATCTAGCAAGGAGTGGCCAAAAACTACGTTTTTCACAACTCTCTAAATGTGGCAAAACATCGTATTTAAATGATGAAAATGCATCAAATCATTCTCATGTTTCTGCCGCGGCTATTGGACGAGGTATTAATAAGAAAAAATCAAACTCATCTAAAGATAAAAGCTTGGACACACAGGAACTTGGACAAAGCATCGGCATCCAGTGGAATACCCGGTAACATCCTTCCTTTTCCCTCGTTTTTATCTTATCTTTATAATGTGTACGATATCTCTTAACATTCGGGGTCTTGGGCAATTGGGTAAAATTTCTTGGCTTAAACGTATTTGTAGCAAAGAGAGACCAACAATACTTGGTTTACAAGAAACTAAAAGTGAACAAACTCAAGACAACATCATTGAATCATTCTGGGGAAATTCTAATTTCAAATTCGTTCAAAAAGACTCGGTTGGGGCATCTGGGGGAATCATCACTATTTGGGACTGTAATTCATTCATCTTCAAGCACGCCATTGAAGGTGAATTTTTTCTTGCAATTTGCGGATCATGGGCGGGTTATGATTCTCAGATTACTTTCATAAATGTATACGGTCCACACTCCTCCTCCAAAAAACTAAGACTTTGGTCTGAGTTATCATCCCTTATAAACTCCCTCACAACTCCTTTCATCTTATTCGGTGACTTTAATGAAGTTAGAAATGCCTCAGAACGCATGAATTGTGAGTTCAACCAACAGTGGGATACTAATTTTAATAACTTCATTAACAACTTCGGATTAATTGACATCCCCCTAGGCGGTAAAAAATTCACTAGAATCTGCATTAAAAGAATGAAATTCAGTAAATTAGATAGATTCCTTGTTTCTGATGATATTCTAAAATTATGGCCTAACATCTCCTCCAAAACACTCGATCGTGACCTGTCTGATCATTGTCCCATACTCCTTAGGAACACCTATTTCAATTCTGGACCTAAACCCATTCGTGTATTTAACACTTGGCTTGAACTCAAAGACGCTGATTCGATCATCAATCGGGCCTGGTCTATCCCCATGACTGGAAATCGCCCTGATTGTATCCTCCGTAACAAACTGAAAAATGTTAAATTGGAACTTAAAAAACATAGTGCACAACTCGATAATCTTGACACTCAAATTCTAGAACACCTAAATAAGATTAACGAATGGGAAGCTTTAGCTGAAACTAGACCTCTCTCCGAATCCGAGAAAAACAAATGGCTTGATGATAAATTCTCACACCTTGATAAAGAAAAAAAGAAAGCTAACATGTTAAAACAAAAATCCAGAATAAAATGGGCGCTAGAAGGTGACGAAAACTCGAAATATTTCCATAACTTCATTAAAAAACGTAATAGTAAAAATAACTTACACGGTTTGTCACTTAATGGAACATGGATTGAAGACCCCAACATCATAAAACAGGAAACATATTTATACTTCAAAAATCTATTTAAATCCAACAAACTTAACAATCACTGTCCCTTCGATAATGCACCTCACCTTGAATACATTTCCACACAAGACAACCTCTTCCTTGAATCCGAATTCCTAGAAAAGGAAATTTGGGATGCTATTCATGACTGCGAAAGTTCGAAAGCACCTGGCCCTGATGGTTTTAACATGAAATTCTTCAAAAAATACTGGGACCTCATAAAACACGATCTTATCAAAGCACTAGATTGATTTTGGTCCAACTCCGAAATCTCCAAAGGCTGTAACGCTTCCTTCTTCACACTCATCCCCAAAAAATCTAACCCTATTGGCTTGAACGAATATCGCCCTATATGTCTAATTGGTAGCTACTATAAAATCCTCACCAAAATCCTCTCTAACCGTCTTGCCAAAGTTATTCATAAGGTCATTGGGGCTGAACAATCAGCCTTTCTCAAAGGACGCAACATCCTAGATAGCGTGCTAATCGCAAATGAAATCATAGATGAACTTAAACGAAAAAAAAGTAAAGGCCTCATTTTCAAAGTAGATTTCGAAAAAGCTTTTGACTGTATCGAATGGGACTTCCTATTTAATACCATGCACTACATGGGGTTCGGTAATAAATGGATTAGCTTCATTCGTGCTTGTCTTTCCTCCTCATCTATTTCCGTTCTAATCAATGGTTCTCCCACTGACGAATTCTACCCCGAAAGGGGTATTCGCCAAGGTGACCCAATCTCACCTTTTCTTTTCATCATTGCCGCAGAAGGTCTTAACATCCTCACCAAACGTGCCTTATCTAATGGTCATCTGCGGGGCATTAACGTTGGCAATGACAATATCTCTATCACTCACCTGCAGTACGCTGACGACACAATCTTTTTCGGGGAATGGAGTAAAAGAAATGCTAAACACATTTCCAAACTCCTCAAATGCTTCGAGAAAATCTCTGGTCTCAAAGTTAACTTCCAAAAAAGTAAACTATACGGTGTCGGCACTTCTCCCCAAGAGACTGAAGACATGGCTAACTATATTAGCTGTTCTTCTGGCACCTTTCCATTCACTTATCTTGGTCTTCCCATCGGTGTACCTTCATCTCAACCTTCCTCCTGGCAACCTATTGTCGAAAAATTTGACAAAAGACTTTCTGATTGGGCTGCTAAATCGATCTCTTTTGGAGGCCGACTTACACTAATTAAATCTATCCTAAGTAGCATACCACTCTATTATTTTTCTCTCTTTCATGCTCCCTCCTCCATTCTTTGCCTCCTTGAATCTAAAAGACGAAAATTTTTTTGGGGCGGGTCATCAAATGAAAATAAAATTAATTGGATAAAATGGGATCAAATTATTTTACCCTACGAGAAAGGCGGTCTAAATGTTGGTTCTCTTTTTAGTAAAAACATCGCGCTACTATGTAAATAGTGGTGGCGATTCAAAAATGAGAAACACGTACTCTGGGTTAAAATTATTACTAGTATTTACGGGGGGGATGAGGGGTTGGACTCTAACGTTTCTTGCAGGAATATTTCAGGTCGGACGGTTTGGAAAGAAATTATTAAAGCCGGAAAAATTGCAGATAAGACAGGTGCCGCATTCTCCTCTTCCATCTCAAAATGTCTCGGAAATGGCACGTCCATTAAATTTTGGAATGATACATGGTTTGGCTCGGAACGGTTTAGCACACTTTTCCACAGATTATACATGCTTGAGACAAATAAAGATGCTTCTGTCGCTGAAAGAATTACACATTGCAATGGGTCCTCATTTGGTAATTGGTGTTGGTTAAGACCTCCCAGTGGTCGGGCTACCAACGAACTTAGGGAAGTAAATAACATTATATCTTCCATAACTTTATCCGACAGACAAGACTCCTGGAAATACAGTCTTGACCCCACAGGAATTTTCACTACCAAATCCTTGACATTCTTGATTAACTCTCTAAAGCTTGGGAGCAACGCTTTAAGCTTATCGATTCCCCGTAACAAACTTATCCCTCAAAAAGTATATATATTCATCTGGCGAGCAATTCAATATAAGATCCCGGTTTGATTTGAAATCGATAAAAGGGGCATTGATCTCGATTCTACTTTATGCCCCCTATGTGAATCGGCTCTCGAAACCACCGAACATATCCTATGTTTATGTCCAAAAGCTGCACTCATATGGAAACTTGTTCTGGATTGGTGGGCCCAAGACGCCTCGTTAATTTCCAATCTCGGAGATGCCATCATCAATAAGCAACCATTCGCACTCAGCAATTTCGGCTCTTCAATATGGCAAGCTACCAAATGGGTAACTTGCTACATAATTTGGAAACATAGAAATCAGAAAGTCTTCTCCAAAAAAACGTGGTCTCCTGGTTCGATTCTATCCGAAATTCAAACCCAAAGCTACTGTTGGATTTCTAAAAGATCACGCAAAAAGAAAATAATCGAATGGCATCAATGGCTAATAAATCCTTCTTTCTTCGTTGTAGATTCTCCCCAGCGTGTTGGGATTGGCTAATCTTCTACAGGCTCACACACGTAACTTACGTGTAACCCATGGATTCCATTTTCTCTATTGAGGGTTTGATTAATCGGGCTAGTTTGTGTAACTTTGTAGGCGCTAGATCGTCACTGTTATCCTCTCTAGTCCGGCTTGTTTATTTCAAGTTCTTATTCCCTCTTTAGTTTCTATTGGAATTCGTTGGTTACTCGCAACCTTATAGTTTACTTGTAACTCCGTTAACTCAATGTATAGATTTGTATAGGGCCTTGTAAGTCCTCCTTATTATTAATAATACATCATCTTGCTTTTAAAAAAAAAATGTTTTGGAAATAAACACAACGTACGTAGCTAAACATATGTTGATTGGGTTGTGAACAAAATACCTCAATTTGAGTTTTAATTAACGATTCAATCTGTTGTTTTTATTGTTGTACCATTCTTTCTAATTGATCAACACATGCCTTTTGACGATCTCTAGTTCTTTTGGAGACTCGGCGGATTTAGCTCTCTTTTGTTTTAACTCCAATGAATTGAAATGATATAAATATGAAGAATAGAAATAACTTTATTGCTATACAATGAAATATATATAAAAGTTGCATATACTTGAATTACCTTTTCAAATTCATCAAATTGATCTTCACCAGGATCCTTTGAATGCGATTGTTTCTTTTCTGAATTTGAATCTGTTTCACTTGTTTGGTTACTCCTCATGTTGGTAGCCATTATGATTCAATTTAAACTGCACACTTTGCAAAAACATTTATTGTAGATGATTTTTTTTAATATCTAAAATAGAATACATATTACAATGATTATGATTAAAAATTCGGAAAAGTTGATTACATGTAATTATTTCCACATTTTTTTTTTTTGAAAGGCAAGCTTGGATCAGTCCGGACCGAAGCCTAGTCATCATTTGCACACACACGCGCGCTTTCGGGCAGGAAACCCGAACCACACTCTGAGGATCCGACCCTTAAACCATCCCGAGGGGCAGGCGGGCCGGACCTTAGTCCTGGAGTGGGTCGGTAAAACCTTCCCTTTGGGCCACCTTCAAGGAATATATTTCAATTCCTAGAGCGGGTGACGAGGTTCGAACCCGAGACCTCTAGCCCTGCGAGTACACAAGTGTAACCGCGGTACCGCTGGACCGAAGATCCGTTGGTAATTATTTCCACATTAAAATCAACTAAAATATAACAATGGATCTATTTTTTCATGTATAAAACAGTTTAGATGAAGTTAAGGTAATAATCAAAAAAAGTAATAACAACCTGATATACTGATAGTGTAGTAGATTTAACCCGATTGTGGTGATCAGTTTTTAAATAAGCTTCATTTTTGTGTAACATATTAGTGCAAAAAATAAATCGTTGACAAATTCTAGTGAGATTATCGAAAGTTGTTAAAATGTATGTGTTGGTTAGTAATCCAATTATAATATTCAAATGTTAATCACTTTATTTTGATGATGACATCAAACCTTAAGTGCTTAAAAACATATAGAACAACACAAGTTCACGAGCCTACATGATCTCTAGCAAACGATCGATACACATAATAAACAATTCAAAGAGTCCTTTGAAAAATCCAGAAAGTACACGGCTAGGACCACGGTCGACCGCAGGTCAGACCGTAGGTGTCCCGTACCTTGGTTTCTGAGAAACCAGGTACACGGTCGACCGCAATTGTTCTGTTCAAATTTCTTGACCAAATAAAGTTTGATCACTTCGGGGCATCTATAATTCACGAAACCTTTTTCAACATAGTTAGAATAGTTGTCCCTTCATATAAAAAATAATTTTGGTCTCTAGGATGTTAATCTCGCTTAATCTCACCTAATGACTCCTTAATGGCACTTTAGCTTGCATTTAGGGTAAACACATAAGTGTTGCAAAATATCCTTTGTACCTAATTGCAAATCATCATTTTAAATCAAAAATATATCTAGACATGATTAGGATGGTCATTAAGTCCCAACTAAAGAGATACTCTCCACTTGATTAATCATTAAACATTACTTACTTGCTTAAGTATGCATTACCTCTTTATAATTAGTGTAATTCTGTAGATGTCTTCATGTAACCAATGAGAGCATATACTTGCAACCAAGTGTTGAAAAAAGCTTGAAAGACTTGAAATATGAACTTTGGAAGCTTGTGGTATGTCAAGGGATAAAAATCTGCATTTGCCATAATGGGAAATCAGTGACATAATAGAAGAACAATGGGGCTTTCCTCTTTTGCAAGCATATATTAACTTCCATGAATGCATCCAGGATAAAAGGGGTTATGCAGGTTGTTTTAGATGTTTTTGGCTTCTAATTGCAGCCATCTAATAAGGGAAAGTGACAAAAACAAAGGTATCAAACGGCCATAAAATCAAAGGTCAGAACTTGCACGGTCGACCCAGGGTAGACCATGAGGTGAGCCGCACAGGGCCTGGACAACTTTTCTCTTGCATATATAAGCCTAGCCTTGGAGCAATTGAAGACGACTCACCTCTTTCACTTACAATTTCATATATTTTCTAATATCACTCAAATTCTATTATAATCTATTAAGATCAGTGATTCTAGCAAGAGTGACTGTAAACTTAGTTGTGAGTTTACTTGTAAACTATCTTCTTAAAGGGATCTAGAAGATAGTTAAGGTTTCACTAAGTTGGAGCATTAGGATCTTGTGGTAAGAGCATTTGGTGATTGTGAATTCTTCAAAGGAAAGGAGCTAGTGTTGTATATGGACACTCCACCGAGTTTAGAGTATCGTAGTGAAATAAACCCTCAATTCAGTAGAATTGGGAGTGGATTATGGAAGATTAGTTAACATCTTCACGATCTAGTATAAATCTCTGTGTTTGTTCTCTTATCCCTAATCTTTACATTTATATTACTTATGAACAAACCATTCAAATCTCACTAAAGTCATCTCAAATTCTAAATCGAAAAGATTTGTAAAAATCAACTGAGTAACTATCCACAGCCCCTCTAGTTACAAACAATTGGTATCAAAGCGGTTGCTCTAAACGTTTTGAGTTAAAAATCACGGAACAAAAATTTGAGAATTTGGACTATAGTGAAGGTTGATCCATGCAAAGACCTCCACTACTTGAGAGTGAAGGATTTTTCTATTGGAGCAACGATTTGAAACTTATGTCCGTGGAAATTTGGAACATCATTGCTAAGGGTGATTATGTTTCATTCCAACTTAGGGAAGATAGGAAAACTAAAATAATCATACCCGAAGCTAGTTGGTCCAAAGAAAATAAAAATGGATGAAGCGAAAATTACTAAGCTAAACTAGTCCAATTTAATGCTTTGTCTAGAAAAGAATATGAAAGAGATGTTAGGTAAGATAGTGCAAAAGAAATATGAGATAGTTTAATTATCACTCATCAAGGGAATGAGGAAGTCATTGAAAATAAAATTGAACTACCTATAGCTCAATATGAACAATTTGTTGTCTTGGATAATGTTGTCTTGGATAATTAAAAAATTGATGTTGCCTATTCTAGATTTAACAATATTTGTTCAAGTTTAAAATTTCTAGGTACTATCTACACGAATAAGCAATATGTTCGGAAGTTCTTAAGGAACGTTGGCCTCAAAATGGAGACCCAAAGTGACGACAATAGATGAGTCAAAAGACTTGGAAAAATTATCTCTTGACGAGCTCATTAGAAATCTCAAAGTCTATGAGGTCATTTTAGACAACGATGAAGAGGCGGAAAAAGTCAAGAAAGAAAAGAATAAGTCAATTGCTTTAAAAGCCAAAGTAATTGAAGAAGGTGAATACGAAGAGGATGAAGATGATATCCTAAATAATGATGAACAACTTGTATTCATTGTTTGATCATTCAAAAAGTTCTACAGAAGGCCCGAGAATCATGTTCGACCTCCAATGGATTCAAAGAAGGCACCTTTTGATTCCAAGAAGAAGTTCGTAAGGAAATGTTTCGGATGTGGTGACCCAAATCACTTAATAAGTGAATGTGTCAAAAGGAAGAACGAGAAGAAATTTCTTGGAGGAGCATGGGATGATGAAGAAAACAGAACTCGAGAAGAAGGAAAGAAAACATGCCTCATAGCCATTGAAACATCAAGCTCGGAAGACGATGATGAAGCATGCCTAGTCGGACAAATCGACAACGAGGTTCTTCCAAATACCTCTGAATTTAATATTGATAATTTCATCAAATTATGTGATTTAAGTAGTAGAGTTAGTACTAGAAACAACAACCTAAAAAGAGAAAACAACTTACTTAAGTTAGAATTCTCTAAACTCAAGGAAATAATCTCTAACTCACAAGAATGTCTTACTTGTGATGACTTAAAACATGAAAATCAATCACTTAACAAAATGGTCAAACTACTTGAAAATACAATTAAGTTTTCAATATATGATATGAGTGGTAAGGTATTAGAAGACATTTTGGGTGCTCAAAGGTCAAGCACTAAAAACAAGGGTTGGGTTTTAAAGAAAGTCTTTTCAAAATGAAATCATGAAAACAACAACCTATAGTGTTAGTTAAGTCTCAAGATAAACCAAAAATCACAGACAATCTGTTGTTGAAGTACGGTGAAGCCGTAAGGTCGACCGTAGGCAAATTTTTAAAAAAATGAAAGTTTCACAAAGAAAAGAAATTAAATAATTTAAGCCATATAAGAAGGATCCCTTAGAAAGAAAAACAGACCATTTAAAGAAAGTCTTTAAAACTAGGTGACAACACAAAAGGGATCACAATACTAGAATTGTGAAAAGATGGTTTAGAGTAGGACTTTGTGATGCTAATCATCCTAGACCCAACAAAAATTGGGTACCAAAAATATTAACTAACAAAATATAGGTTTGCCTAAATGGCGTTGTACAAGAAGAAGATTGGATAATAGATAGCAGATGTACAATGTACATGACGGGGAACAAAGACTTCGTCACCAAATACAAGGAACATAACGTTGGTGACGTAATCTTTGGCGGCGATGTACGAGGAAAAATCTTCGGTAAACGTAACATCACTAATTACAAAATTACTCTTGAAGATGTCTTGCACATTAAGAACCTAAGTTTTAATTTGCTAAGTGTTGGTAAAATATGTGACAAGGGCTATAACATGACATCTACTAAATCCTCTTAACACATAACTAAAGACGGTAAGAATGTCATAAATGGAATTAGGAAGAAGTGGCTTTACACATGCAAACTAAATGATTACAAACACTTAAATATTTGTCTCACTTCCATTCATGACACCACCAATTTGTGGCATAGGAGACTTTAGCATGCAAATATGAAATGAATTCATAATATATCTTTTAAAGAAATGGTTAGGGACTTGCCTAAGCTAAAATGTGAAACTCATTTTTGTGATGCATGTAAAATAGGAAAACAATTCCATGCTAGTCATAAGCCTAAGAACTTTATTTCAACTAAAAGATACCTAGAACTTTTACATATGAATTTGTTTGGGCCATCATCCGTTCAAGGTTATGGGGGAATTTTTACACTTTGATAATAGTAGATGCTTTTTCTAGATATACATGGACATTATTTCTAAAACACAAAATGAGGAATTTGAAAGATTTGTAATTTATGCTACAAAAATAAAAAACTTACTTGGTTTTACAATAGTCACCATATGAACGGACCATGGAAGAGAAATTAATTATGATGCCCAATTTGAAGTCTTTTGTGATTTACATGGAATTTCTCATACTTTCCCGGCTCCTCGCACACCTCGATCAAATGGGGTTGTTGAGAGGAAAAACCGAACTCTTCAAGAAATGAGTAGAAAATTGTTAAATGAACAATCAATACCTCAAAAGTTTTGGTGTGAGGCGTAGCAACTTCAACTTATATTCAAAATAGAGTTCTAATTAGGCCTTCAACGGATAAGACACCCTATAAAATTCTAAACGGGAAGAAACCCACCGTGAGTCACCTTAGGGTATTTGGGTGTAAGAGATTCATCTTAAACAAAAAGGAATATCTCACGAAATTTGAACCCAAAGCCTATGAAGAAGTATTCCTAGGTTATTCGTTAGAAAGTAAGGCCTATGGAGTTAAATAAATACACAAAATGTCATAGAGGATTCGTTAGATGTCACATTCGATGAAACTCCTCCCCCTAAGTCGAAACCACTAGTGGATGACGATGTGGTTGAACAAGAAGCCATAGTGATAAACATAACCTAAAATGAGTCTAAAGGAGTCGAAGAAACAAATGAGAAAGAATCTAATTTAGAAGACGACCCTAATAATGATAACCTAGAGCTCACAACCGACCTTAAATATGTTAAGGATCATCCAATAGAACAAGTCATAGGAGATATTAGCACTAGAACCACACTATCACAAATCTTCAACCTAGTTGCAAACTATGCATTCACCTCTCAAATAGAACCTAAAAATGTTAAGTAAGCCTTATTAGATGAGAGTTGGGTGGAAGCCATGCAAGAGAAATTAAATCAATTCCAAAGAATTGATGTATGGGATTTGGTTCCTTTACCAAGTGAGCATAATATCATAGGAACCAATTGGGTATATAGGAACAAACTAGACGAAGATGGGAAGGTTGTTAGAAACAAAGCTAGGTTGGTCATCAAGGTTATAGCCAACAAGAAGGAATTGATAATGATGAAACATTTGCTCCCGTAGTTAGGTTAGAGTCCATTAAAATACTTCTTGCATATGCGTGTGTCAAAGATCTAAAACTTTACAAATGGATAGCAAAAGTGCTTATCTAAATGGTGTCATAAATGAAGAAGTATATGTGTCAAAATGATAACTCCTAAATTATACAGTTTTTTGATAACATTTTAAGGAGTTATCTTAGCATTTTAAAGTCATTTTAATCCTAAAACATACTAAAATGGGTAAAATGGAGAAAAATATAATTCTAATGATTTCATTAAAGTTATGTATCAAACAGGATCAAAAACAAGGAAAATTGCAGAGAAGGCTATGAAGCCGCCGGCCTGGATACAAGAAGCCGCCGGCTTGAGGAGAATATGCCAGAATGTTCTAGAATTGATCGCAGAATTTGATGAACTTGTTGACCAAGCAAAATTCAGTTAAAGCCGTCGGCTTCATACTGAAGCCGCCGGCCTAAGTTACACGGTTTCTCAACTTGTCGACCAAGTTCAAGTAAAAATGGAAACAAAATCAAAAAGATTACAGGATCTTTGAAGCCACCGGTCTATCAATAAAGCCGTCGGCTTGGCTATGATGGTTACGCGTTTTTTGCTTGCGGATCAAGTTAAACTTGAAGAAGGAGTTGAAATGTCCCGTTCATATTGATTATAAACGTTCCATATTAATTAAAACAACCATAACCTTTATTTTATCAATAAAGGTTTCAAAAGCATTACGTAGATTATCAAATAATGATAATCTAAAATATACTGATTACACACGACCATTACATAATGGTTTACAATAGAAATATATTACATCGACATATGTTTCTTGAATGCAGTTTTTACACAATATCATACAAACATGGACTCCAAATCTTGTCCTTATTTTAGTATGCAACAGCGGAAGCTCTTAGTATTCACCTGAGAATAAACATGCTTTAAACGTCAACAAAAATGTTGGTGAGTTATAGGTTTAACCTATATATATCAAATCGTAACAATAGACCACAAGATTTCATATTTCAATACACATCCCATACATAGAGATAAAAATCATTCATATGGTGAACACCTGGTAACCGACATTAACAAGATGCATATATAAGAATATCCCCATCATTCCGGGACACACTTCGGATATGATATAAATTTCGAAGTACTAAAGCATCCGGTACTTTGGATGAGTTTGTTAGGCCCAATAGATCTATCCTTAGGATTCGCGTCAATTAGGGTGTATGTTCCCTAATTCTTAGATTACCAGACTTAATAAAAAGGGGCATATTCGATTTCGATAATTCAACCATAGAATGTTGTTTCACGTACTTGTGTCTATTTTGTAAATCATTTATAAAACATGCATGTATTCTCATCCCAAAAATATTAGATTTTAAAAGTGGGACTATAATTCACTTTCACAGATTTTTTACTTCGTCGGGAAGTAAGACTTGGCCACTGGTCGATTCACGAACCTATAACAAATATGTACATATATATCAAAGTATATTCAAAATATATTTACAATACTTTTAATACATTTTGATGTTTTAAGTTTATTAAGTCAGCTGTCCTCGTTAGTAACCTACAACTAGTTGTCCACAGTTAGATGTACAGAAATAAATCGATATATATTATCTTGAATCAATCCACGACCCAGTGTATACACGTCTCAGGCTAGATCACAACTCAAAGTATATATATTTTTAGAATCAACCTCAACCCTGTATAGCTAACTCCAACATTACTGCATATAGAGTGTCTATGGTTGTTCCAAAAAATATATATACATGGGTCGATATAATATGTCAAAACATTTGCATACGTGTCTATGGTATCCCAAGATTACATAATATATTAGAATACATGTATAATACAATATAAGTTAGTGATGTCAAAGCTAAGGGGTATAAAATACTATTAAATTTTACAAGAAAATACTATTAAATACGGTACAATTTTACACAAGATATTTATTTATTTAGAGAATGGATATACTTAAACCTTGCTACAACACTTATAGGCAGTGTACCTAATCGTACAGTAGTGTAGTTTTTAGTAAGTTCGGTTCGTTCCACAGGGAATCTTTTTCACAAAGCTTAACGCTATATTAGTTTAAATTTATAAAAATACAAATATATATATAAGTAATATTATTATTATAAAGGGGGGCTTTTACCGTTTAATGACCGGTTTATCGATTTTAAAACTTTAGTCGCAGTTAAAACCAAATGTAAAATAATAAATAAATACAAGACTTAATTTAAAGCGTAAAGTAAATAAAGATAATGAAATTGTGAATAATAAAAGTGCGATAAAATAAACTTGCGATAATTAAAAAGTACGATAATTAAAAGTGAAATTAAATACAATAACAATAAAAATGCGATAATTAGAAGTGCAATTAAATATAAAATAAAGGAAATTAAATATGAAATAAAAGAATTATGCTTATTTAAACTTCCATAACCATGATGTTTGACGTGTTAATTTTAGTTTTATGCCCATGGGTTAATTGTCCTTTGTCCTGGATTATTTAATATGTCCGTCTGGTTTTTGTCCATAACAGTCCATCAGTCATAAATATAAAGTGCGAGTGTCCTCGTCAAATTATCCTTATACCCGAAGTTAAATATTCCAACTAATTGGGGACTTAAACTGTAACAAGATTTTAATACTTTATTTAATAATTACACCAGGATGTCGACTGAGTGTAACCCAAGGTTTTAATATTTTGTTATCAATTATACCAAGTGTCCTTGTACATAATTTCACCCCTGTTTTAATTATTCTAGTGGCTATTAATCCATTCCCGTGTCCGGTTAAATGAACGATTATTCGTACATATAAATACCCCGCCCATCGTGTCCGATCGAGTGTATATGGTAATTTATAGGGACGCCCAATTGTAAATCTTTATATTAACATTAACAAACTATCATTTAGTTAAACAAATATAAAGCCCATTAATAACCCATAGTCTAATTTCCACAAGTGTCGTTCTTTTGTCCAAACCCCAATTATGGTACAAAGCCCAATTATCCAATTTTAGTAATTAGCCCAACATCATGATTACTTCGGATTAAATAAGCATAATAATAACTTAGCTACGAGACATTAAATTAAAAATGTTGAACATAACTTACAATGATTAAAAATAGCGTAGCGTTACACGGACAGAATTTCGACTTACACCCTTACAACATTCGCTAACATACCCTTATTATTAGGATTTAAAATTAAAATTAAAATTAAAATTAAAATATAAATTATAAATATAAATATTACGTTTAGATAGATGGATGGATATATATGTTATATTTTTACGATCAGAATGCGCGAGCTTTATAGGCAGTTTCTAAATTTGGGGCTCCGCGACTCGCGTAATTTTTGCACTGCAAACTCTGCAACTCGCGGAGTTTGCTTTTACAGCTCACACAAGTTTGGAGCCTTTCTTGCCGACGGTTTATAATATATTATATAATATATAAATAATTATAAGAATTATTTAAATATTATATTATATTTATGTGCATAGTTGACTTGTAATTTTTAGTCCGTTGCGTCGAGCGTTGAGAGTTGACTCATGTCCCGGTTCCGGATTTTCGAACGTCCTTGCGTACAATTTTATATTTTGTACTTTGCGTTTTGAATCTTGTACTCTTGTAATTTTGAGACGTTTCTTATCAATAATTGGAACCTCTTTGATTGTATTTTGTACTTTTGAGCTTTTTGGTCGTTTGCGTCTTCAATTCGTCGAATCTGTCTTTTGTCTTCACCTTTTAATATTTAAACGAATATCACTTGTAAATAGAACAATTGCAACTAAAAGCTTGTCTTTCTTGGGGAATAATTCTATGAAATATATGTTCGTTTTTAGCAGTATCAAATATTCCCACACTTGAGCGTTGCTTGTCCTCAAGCAATATCGTTTTGAAATACTAGAATCACTTCTTTATTCTTCACACTTTGTACATCAGTGATTTCTTTACGGCGGTATAAACAATGGTAGTAACAATATGGTTTACAGTCTCTCATGACTATAAAAATTTAGATCCATTAAGGAAATTGGATCTTTATGAAAACATTTGATCTTTTGAAAATTAAATCTAGCTTTTACCCTAGATAAGTTTTCCAGAATAACCCTTCACCGGTGTTTGCAAAATATTTTTGTGGGTTTGGTGGGTTTCAGATTTGAAAATTTTAGCTCAAAACTTATGGTTTTGTGTCACCCACTTGCTAACCTTGTATTTGGAAAGCAACACGTCCAGTTTACTTGTCCCGTATATTACCTTTCGGTAAACTACCGTCCGGTTGTAAAGGAAAGCGCTGAACAAGCAACTGTTAAGGCAATGTCCCCTGACATGCTTTTAATTATGGTCTATAACGTGTCGGACGCAATTACTATCCTTGGTAGGAGCAATAGTAAAGCTCACCCTTATAATTTTTCGGTCTGGCACAAGGTCCTGTCCTTGACCATGCTATGCAACCACCGTTCTTACGGTTGACACCCAATTTGGTTCAGGTGACCTAATGAATTCCAGGTGAATTCCTAGGATTTTACGTTCAATGGTAATGAACGCATTGAAAATGGGTTTTTAGAAAACAAATCGGTTTGTAACTTTATCAAAATATTTTCTCGTTCAAGCTCGAGTTTAGATATCATTGAATTCCATGAGTTTGTAATTCTCAATCTTTAAGGTCAATCTCAAGGATTGAGTAATATCAGGCTTAAAAGCTGATTTTTGATCTTTTAAGGAGATTATCCTTTTTGGGGATTTGATTCATTAGTCTTATCCAGCTAATTTGCATGGTGCCCCCCCCATTGTACGAGATAAATCCTTCTCATGGTTAGGATAAATCTGACCACTTGGCGACCCTGTTTAATGCTGAGGTCCGTGGATTTCCTGCTGATTTTAGTGATGAATTTTCTAGATTTTTCGTCAACCTACAGCTCGTCTGGACGACAACTTCCTGACCTAAATCAAGAAGCGCGTTTCTTTTTCGGAAGACTTTACTTCCTTTTAATGATGGAATTGATTCATCGTGTAGATCCATCCCTTCTTTTCTTTCATCGGGTAAAACAGTTTAGTTTAGTCCAAAGCAAAAGTATTTTCAGTTATTTGTACAAAAATATGTGACATATGTTTTGAATAACTTGGAGAATTTTCCCACACTTGGCTTTTATTTTCCTTTTTATTGTCCTCTATTCCATTTTAAATGAATTTTAACATTTTGGATTGTTTCTCAATTTATGTCCTTTTCGAGGTAACAATAATTTCGGTGTTAAAACCTAGTTTTATCGTTCATAAATATGTATAAACATGATTTTGAGTTCATTTAATTGAAAATTTTGAAAAATTTTACTAGAATTGGGTAGTCAGTATATAAGACTAGGGCTGTTCTTTATTATCAGAGAGCACTAGATTCTAATACAACTACTGCTTTACTAGTATTTTTAATGGTAACCAAGTGTTTATGATAAAAAATTTTAAAAATCCGAAAGAATTTAACCCCTTCCCACACTTAAGATCTTGCAATGCCCTCATTTGCAAGAAATCAGTAACAATTTAAATTACTGAGGGTGATTTGTGTGAAAATGATTAAATTTTACCAAAGTTTCCAAACATATTTGTGTTTGCTTGCTGAATGATAAATGGTGCATATCATTTGTTCATTCCGTCTTGTTGTTATTTCACATATATTTTGCATCTTGTCGTCAAAATTAGTTGCTTTTGCTGAACTTAATGCCAGTCTTTGAAAATGCGTTGTTTTACCCTGTTGTGTACATAAGATAAACTGCAAACATATATACATATTTTTGAAGTTTGGTATATTACCCCACATTCAAAAATTATTAAAATCTAAGAATAAAAGTTAGAAAATTATAAAAACTATTACAATATTAAAATAAGTATTAAACGTATCAACATTACAAATTACAAAATAAATAAAACTAAGTAGACTAGGGATGATACTGATACCAGTAGGGGTTCCATGCATAACCATAGGTGCTATAAAATGCTTCGGCTGGGTTATACGTAGGATACGGTGGTTGAATCTCTATAGACCAGGGAGGGAATATGGGCTTTGGAGTAGGAATATAGTTTCTACCTATATGTTGGCAATAAGCTATGATTTGGTTTTGATAAACTTGCCAATCTTCAAATGCTCTTTGTCTAGCATTTTCGTACTCCTGTGAAGCTATAAATCTTTGCATTTCTGCCATTTCATTTCCCTCTCCTACATTACCTTGCTGTTGGTTTCTCTCAACCTGTGAATGTCTACCATGGTATCGTACTGCAGCGTTATTTCGCCTCTTCAAAACCTTCGCACCATGGTATACATTTAAACCTATTGTATTGCGGGGTTCTGGTTCTTCGACTAATAATCCCCCCCGACTTATATCCACACCGAGATATTCAACAATCAAAGTAATAAATATACCACTTCCTATTATGCTATGCGGTCTCATCCCCCTAACCATAGCTGATAAATAATAACCTACACAATAAGGTATACTTACAGCGCTTTGTGGGTCTCGAATACACATATGGTAAAACAAATCCTGTTCATTTACCTTTTCCTTGTTCTTACCTCTTTGTGTAGTCGAATTAGCTAAAAACCTATGAATTACTCTTAATTCAGCTCTATCTATATCCAAATAAGAGTAATTTCCCCCTTTGAATCGGTGATGGCTTGTCATTTGACTCCATACACCATGTGTATCAAAATTTTCATCTATCTTTCTACCATTTAGTATCAACCCTCTACAATCGGCAGATGCTAACTCCTCAGGCGTATATATACGTAAAGCCTGAGCCATGTCTAGTAAAGACATGTGGCGCATCGAACCTCCCAACAAAAATCTAATAAAAGATCGATCGGTTAAACTAGCTACCCGAACATTTAATTCTATACTACACAACAATTCTTCACACCATACTTTATATACAGGTCTACGCATGGTGAATAAATGTACCCATTCGTTAAAAGTAGAATTATCATACCTCTGTGCAAGTAATTCCCTAATTGGCCCGGCCAATTCTATAGCTTCTAATGGTCCCCATTCTATGACCCTAGGTACCTCAACAACTTTAGAATGAAGAGTATGCAAACCCCTTTGGTATTTTGGATAATCTATCCAAAGTCTGTTAAATCTCAGGTTCGGGTGCAAATCTTCCAAGTGCATATCAGAAAATGTCATGACTGGATGAGGTATATCTTGTTTGTAGTAGTTATCCACCTCCTGTTGTTCCGCATTCTCAGCAGGAGCATTGCGAGCTTGGGATGAAGATTCACCCCTTTCAGTCTGCAAAACACATCAAACACAATTTTTGTGCATCTAAATATGCATTAGTGTCAGCAAAATCATCAATCAAAATAATTACAATGACATGATCAATTTATATCAAACTTAAGCTCATTTTCATATTTTTATCAAATCTACACTTTTTTAAATAAGCATATACGAAAATGTTTACCAAGTTCATAAGCATTCAACTCAAATAACATGTCAAAATAATCATCACTAGCAATTATACAAGTTTCAAATGGCATTATCTCTCAAAAATCAAGTTCAGGAATTTTAGACTTGAAAAAAAATCCACTTTAACTCTCAAAATCATGTTTAGGTTCAAAGTTTGGATCATTTAACTACCTAAACATGTTACACTACTTAATTTAGCAACAATTCATGACAAAAATCGGCCATAACCTGTTTATATCAAAAAGCCCCAAATTTGCTCAAGAACACAAACCCTAGATTACTCAAAATTTGAAGTTTAAGGCTTCTAATCATGTTAAATAGCATCAATCTAGGTTATACAAGCATAATACATAAACAATTTAAGCATAATTACACTAAAAAGCATCAAAATCAAATTGGGTATAAAATTGCTCAAGAACACTAATTTTCGGATTAAATGGTGTTTAGGTGTAGAAATTTACCGTTTTTCTTGAGTAATTCCTTGATAGCATCATTCTCAACATGATTTTAGTAAAAGATTTGATGATTAACGGTTAAAAATTGTGATTTTGGGGGTGTTTTCTCGGGTTTTTGCGCAGTATTTTCGGGTTTATTTCGCAGGTTTTGTGGGTGTTGGGTTGGGGACTGATCAGTTCGATCAGTATATATTTTTTTCTGAATTTTTCATCCTCCGCGAGTCGCGGTGGATTTCCCTTTCAAACTCCGCGAGTCGCGGAGTTTGTATTTTTTTTTATATATATATATCTTATATCTTATACTAATTAAAACAATAAAGTAATTAATTTTAAAATTTTGTTTCCCTTGTTATTTAGGACAAGGTCGTTTTGGATCGATGTCCTAGTCCGTCCTTTGACAAAATTTTAAAATTTGTCTTTTTGTAGCGATTGTTTTAAAAGCTAAGATTTTTGGGGTTTTTTAAATGTTTTTGGCATACTTTAATTCAATAAGATTAAAAATAATGATAATAAAAGTTCTCGTCCCTCCCTCGGGTAAAGCAATTTCGGTTCAACGACTTAGTCTTCAACTTACGACGAATTTTAAAAATCATATTTTTAACTTAATGAGATAAAGTAAATTTTTGTTTTTTAAATTCACACAATTTAAATATAAAATTCAAAATTAATATTAAAAATTCACACCAAACTTACAATTTAAAATACATAAAAATAAAATTCATATTTTAAAAATTAAAAATTCACACCAAACTTAATTTAAAAATTCATATTATAAATTCACACCAAACTTATATTAATTTTTCAGATATTTACAATTTTAAATATATTGATTTTACAAAGTTTACAATATTAATTTAAGATTTATATATTAATTTTAAAAACATGGTAAAAATAAAAATAAAAATCTTTTTGGCTTTTTATCCCACTTTAATCAATCAAATATTATCAAAAATATACG
Source organism: Rutidosis leptorrhynchoides (assembly GCF_046630445.1). Taxonomy (NCBI): domain Eukaryota; kingdom Viridiplantae; phylum Streptophyta; class Magnoliopsida; order Asterales; family Asteraceae; genus Rutidosis; species Rutidosis leptorrhynchoides. The sequence goes on along the minus strand of NC_092335.1, from coordinate 350,623,665 downwards.
CCCCTCTTTTCGGTAAAGTAATTTCGGTTCCATGACCTAATTTAACTCATGACGAATTTTTGAAATATTTTGGGTTGATTGATTAAAGATATTTATACCTTAAGAATAAACGTTAAATTTCGCAGTGATGTAATAAATTTTTGAATGATATCAATAATTTCGGTCGCCAAACCTAATTTTATTCAATACCAATTTAATACTTTATAGCGAACAAATTAGCGTTTATTATCAAAAGGTTAAAAATAAAAATAAAAATAAAAATAAAAAAACTGTACAAACATACCTGTGAAATAGATTTCTTAGTTATATGATCTATCCCATTCATAAGATAGTCATTTTAATTGGTTTTCCATGGCTACATAGGCGTAACCTCGAGCGTTCAGTGTTTTTTCTTCTAAACATATGAACGGTCCGTCTCTGCATAAAGTAACAAATTCGGTATTTGAATAGGTTTGATTATTTGAACATTTACCTCCATGTGACCATTTTCCGCATTTGTGACATCTTTCTAGGTGTCGTGCTCTTCTTTTCGCTGCGGATTTTGATTTTCCTTTACCAAATTGTAACTTATTATCTTCGCATCTGGATTCTTTTCTAACTCCGTCCAATCTTTCTCTGATTACTGATACTATTTCACTTGGTAGTGTGTCATTATTACGTTTAGTGATCAAAGCGTGTAGCATTAGACCATGGTTTAGTTCACAGGCAGTCTTCATTTTGTAAAAACCTAAAAAAAATAAAAATTCAGAATGGGGGGAGAAGACTAGTTCTTTAGGGTCTGCTAGGGAAAGACCATTCGGGTTCCATTTTCGAGAACTACACGAAAACAGACAATCTAACTCTAACAGAAATACATATTATCCTTTAAAGACTTGATTCTCCCCACACTTAGTTAGCTGTGGTGTCGAAATTGTGATTAACTTCGTTGTCAACTTCCATCGGACCATGTATGTAATGTTTAACTCTGTGACCATTAACTTTAAATTCAATCCCATTTGAATTTATTAATTATATCGTTCCGTATGGGAAAACTCTTTTGACTATGAATGGTCCAGACCATCTTGATTTCAATTTTCCAGGAAATAGCTTGAATCGTGAATTGAAAAGAAGAACTCTGTCTCCTTCTTTAAATTCTTTTGAACTTCTGATTCTTTTATCATGCCATTTCTTCGTTCTTTCTTTATAGATTAACGAATTTTCATATGCTTCATGTCTTAATTCTTCTAATTCGTTTAGTTGACTTAATCGTAGACGTCCGGCTTCATGTAAATCAAGATTACATGTCTTCAAAGCCCAAAATGCTTTGTGTTCAATTTCTACTGGAAGATGACATGCTTTTCCATAAACAAGTCTAAAAGGTGTGGTTCCAATTGGAGTTTTGTAGGCTGTTCTAAAAGCCCAGAGTGCATCCTCCAATTTAATGGACCATTCCTTCGGATTTGATCCTACAGTTTTCTCTAGAATACGTTTTAAAGCTCGGTTGGTATTTTCAACTTGTCCACTTGTTTGTGGATGATATGCGGTGGATATTTTATGAGTTACTCCATATCTTTTAAGAACTTTCTCAAGTTGATTATTACAGAAATGAGTACCCCAGTCACTTATTAAAGCTTTCGGTGTTCCAAACCTTGTAAAAAGACGTTTTAAAAAGTTGACTACAACTCGTGCATCGTTAGTTGGGAGAGCTTGTGCTTCCGCCCATTTAGATACATAATCAATGGCTACGAGTATATATAGATTATTATGATATTTTGGAAATGGACCCATAAAGTCAATACCCCAAATGTCAAATACTTCACATACTTAGATGATATTTTGTGGCATTTCATCACGTTGACTTATTTTTCCGGACCTTTGACAAGCATCACATGATTTGCAAAGAAGGTGTGCGTCTTTGTAAATTGTAGGCCAATAGAATCCAGCATCATAAACTTTTTTTGCTGTTAGTTGAGGCCCATAATGCCCTCCTGTTGGTCCTGTGTGACAATGGTTTAATATTTTACTGGCTTCATCTCCGAATACACATCGGCGTATTATTCCATCGGGACAACTTTTGAAAAGATGTGGATCTTCCCAAAAATAGTGTTTTATATCACTGAAGAATTTCTTTCGTTTTTGGTACGATAATCCTTTTTCAAGAAATCCACAAACTAAGTAGTTTGCATAGTCTGCAAACCATGGAATTTTTTTATAATCTATCTTCAATAGATATTCATCAGGAAAGTTGTCTTGTATGGCCGATTCATTTAGAACTTCTAATTCGGGATTTTCAAGACGAGAAAGATGATCAGCGGCGAGATTTTATGCTCCTCTTTTATCTCGGATTTCAATATCAAACTCTTGTAAGAGTAAGATCCAACGGATTAATCTTGGTTTAGCATCTTGTTTTGAAAATAGGTATCTAAGAGCAAAATGGTCGGTATAGACCACCGTTTTTGCTAGAACGAGATATGATCGAAATTTGTCAAAAGCAAAGACAATAGCAAGGAGTTCTTTTTCAGTAGTTGTATAGTTCGTTTGTGCTCCTTGTAACATCTTACTAGCATAATATATAGGTTGAAATCGTTTTTCAATCCTTTGTCCTAAAACGGCTCCCATTGCAAAATCACTTGCATCGCACATTAGTTCAAATGGTAGATTCCAATTTGGTGTTATCATGATCGGCGCATTAGTGATTTTCTCTTTAAGAATATTAAAAGATTTGATACACTCATCTGAAAAGATGAATGGGGCATCCTTTTCTAGGAGTTTATTCATAGGAGTGGCAATTTTAGAAAAATCTTTTATGAAACGTCGGTAAAAACCGGCATGCCCTAGAAAACTCCTAACTCCTCTAACATTGGTGGGATGTGGAAGTTTAGCAATTACATCTACTTTAGCTCTATCCACTTCAATTCCTTCTTTTGAAATTTTTTGTCCAAGAGCGATGCCTTCTTTAACCATGAAATGACATTTCTCCCAATTAAGTACTAGATTTGATTGTTCGCATCTAATAAGCATTCGTTCCAGATTAACTAGACATGATTCAAATGTATCACCGAAGACTGAAAAGTCATCCATGAAAACTTCCATGCATTCTTCTATCATGTCATGAAAAATCGCCATCATACACCTTTGAAAGGTTGCAGGGGCGTTGCAAAGTCCAAATGTCATGCGTTTGTAAGAAAAAGTACCATAAGGGCACGTGAATGTGGTTTTCTCTTGATCTTCGGGTGCTATTGGAATTTGAAAATATCCGGAAAATCCATCTAGAAAACAATAGTAACTATTTCCGGCTAATCTTTCCAACATTTGATCAATGAAAGGTAAGGGAAAGTGATCTTTTCTGGTGGCGTCATTTAATTTTCTATAATCAATACATACACGCCATCCTGTTACAGTCCTAGTAGGAATAAGCTCATTTTTCTCATTTGTAATGACAGTCATGCCACCCTTCTTAGGCACGCATTGAACTGGGCTTACCCATGGACTATCAGAAATTGGATAAATTAGACCTGCATCTAGCAGTTTAATAATCTCTTTCTTAACTACATCTTGCATATTAGGATTTAGTCTTCGTTGGAGTTGCACATACGTTTTATGACCTTCTTCCATAAGGATTTTATGTGTGCAATACGAAGGACTTATTCCTTTAATATTATGAATCTTCCATGCAATGGCTGGTTTATGAGCTTTCAACACAGAAATGAGTTGTGATTTCTCATTTTCAGTAAGAGAAGACGATATTATTACAGGTAATTCAGATTCACCATGTAAATAAGCGTATTCCAAATGGTTTGGAAGTGGCTTTAACTCTAATTTCGGAGGTTCTTCTATCAATGATTTGTATCAATATCTGTCTTCTTCTTTTAGTATTTAGATTTCTTCTGTTGTTGTTTCATATCCATTAGCTATAAGTGTAGCTAACATTTCAGCTTCATCAATTGGTTCATTACTTTCTCCTAAAGAACATTCTCCTGTTCCTTGTAATTCTGAAAATTCTTCTAATAATTCTGCATGTGCATCTATAGTTTGAATATAATAACATGTATCATCTGCAGATTGTGGTTGTTGCATTGCTCTATCAACTGAAAAGGTAACACTCTCATCCTCTATACTTAGGGTCAATTTCTTACCGAACACGTCTATCATTGCTTTAGCCGTATTTAAGAATGTTCTTCCTAATATGAGAGGAACTTGAGAATCTTCTTCCATGTCCAGAACAACAAAATCTACTGGAAATACTAAAGTACCAACTTTAACTAGCATGTTCTCCATTATCCCTCTAGGATATTTTATTGATCGATCGGCTAGTTGTATGCTTATTCTGGTTGGTTTCAATTCTCCAAGGTCTAGTTTAGCGTATAGTGAATACGGCATTAGATTTATACTAGCACCTAAGTTTGCCAATGCTTCTATTGAACTAAGACTACCCAGAAAACATGGAATTGTGAAACTTCCTGGATCAGATAGTTTTTCTGGTATCTTATTCAACAGCACTGCTGAACAATTAGCATTCATGGTAACAGCCGAGAGTTCTTCCATTTTCTTTCTATTTGAGATTAGATCTTTCAAGAATTTAGCATATCTAGGCATTCCTGAAATCACATCAATGAAAGGAAGATTTACATTTATCTGTTTAAACATATCCAAGAATTTGGATTGCTCGGCTTCAAGTTTCTCTTTCTTCATTTTACTCGGGTAAGGAAGTGGTGGTTGGTATGGTTTAACATAAGGTTTATCCTTAACTTTGTTATCTTCATTAACCTTCTCAACTACCGGTTCTTTTTCCTTATCTTGATTAGGTTGTGGTTCTTGTGGAGTAGGAATAGCTTCATCAGAAGTTACAGGTATTTCAGGTGGTTTAAGTGTTGTACCACTTCTTGTGGTAATGGCTTTTGCTGTTTCATTCCAGGGGTTAGCATTTGTATCACTAGGTAGACTTCCCGGTTTTCTTTCACCTATTAACCTTGCTAGGTTACTTACTTCTTGTTCCAGATTTTGAATAGAAGCTTGTTGATTTCTAAATGCTTGAGCATTTTGTTCATTAGTTTGTTTCTGAGATGTGAAAAACTGCGTTTGAGTTTCAACTAGCTTCGTCATCATATCTTCTAAATTCGGCTTTTTATCATCGGTTTGTTGTGGTGGTTTGTTTTGAAAATTAGGTCTTTGCTGGTTGTAAGTATTATTGGATACTTGTTGATTGCTAGGACCTTGTTGGTTGTTGTATGGAATATTTTGGTTATAATTCTGGTTTTGATTGTAAATTGGTCTTGGCGGTTGATAATTATTCTGATAATTATTTCCAGGCCTTTGGTTTATGTATGAAATGTTCTCTCTTTGTTCCATTGTTAATTCAATACTGAGACAATCTTTTGTCAAATGTGGTCCTCCACACTGCTCACAACTAATTCGTATTGAGTGAATATCTTTAGTCATCTTTTCCATTCGTCTCTCGACAGCATCTATCTTTGCGGAAATGGAATCTAAGTCATGGCTAGAATTGGCTCTAGCTGTTTTAGATGATCTAACAATATCTTTTTCTTGGTGCCACTCATGTGAGTGGGAAGCAGTGTTATCAATAATTTTGTAAGCATCAGTTTCGGTTTTATTCATAATAGAACCACCAGCTGCTATATCTATGTCTTTCCTTGTAGTGATGTCGCATCCTTGGTAGAATATTTGTACTATTTGACAGGTATCTAAACCATGTTGCGGACATCCTCTTAACAACTTTCCAAATCTAGTCCACGCCTCATATAGAGTTTCATTCGGCTTCTGTGTAAACGTAACAATTTCTGCTTGAAGTCTTACAGCTTTAGATGCCGGAAAGAATTGTTTAAGAAATTTTTCAACTAAAACGTCCCATGTATCAATCGCCCCTTCAGGTAACGATTTCAACCAATCTTTGGCTTCTCCCTTTAAAGTCCAGGGAAATAACATGAGATATATCTGTTCATCCTCTACTTCTCGGATTTTAAATAGTGTGCAGATCCTATTAAAGGTACGAAGATGTTCATTTGGATCTTCCTTCGGCGCACCACTAAATTGGCATTGATTAGTCACCATGTGTAGAATTTGTCCTTTGATTTCATAATCTGGCGCATTAATGTCTGGATGAGTAATTGCGTGACCTTGGCCAGTGCGTTTAGCTCTCATTCGGTCTTCCATACTTAAAGGTTCCAGATTCTCCATAATTGAATTTGTTGAATCGGAATCACTAGAGGATTCTGATTTAATGGTTCGTTCCTCAACAATCTCTGTTTGAATGATTGGTGGTTCCGGATGAAAATTTAGTGGTTCAGGATCTATGAATCGTTCCTGAATATTCTCCGGATTCTCAATTGTGAGGTCGGGTTCAAAAAATGGATTATCGGAAATTTGAACTGGAGTACTTGGTTGACTGGATGACGATTATAAAAAAAAATCAACGGCAGTAATATTTGCTAAATGTCTTGATCTAGTTACAGGTGGTGAACGTACAAAAGGTGGTGAACGTCTTGCTCGGTGCATTCACTGAATATCCTATTAGTTTTTAAAAGGAAAGAAAAATTATAATAAGTTATCCAATCAATAGACTTTTCTAATTTTGCCCACGTTTCGAATAGCCAAAAGATGCAGCAGAGGGACCGGATTCTTTTGGTCTCAATATAATTGAGGACTGTTTGGCTCCAATAACCCGGTCCACGTACAAATCCAACTATTGCTACGAACCAGAAAATTTTGATGTCTATCAATTTAACCACTTAAAATAAATTTTCGTAATTTTAAGAAATTTAGATAAGAAGTAGAATAAAAATCTATGTCCTAAAACTAGAATAGCGAGAAATAAGAAAGAAAAAGAGTTCGTCGAAAAAGGTCGAAAAAGAAAAATGGTTGAAAAATAAAAGGTGACGGAAAAATAAAAGAAACTTATAACACTTAAAAACACTTGACTAACCTAACCTTATTACTACAACTAACTTAAAATTATAATCGCAAATTGAGATTACTAATTGGAATGATAATTGATACATAGGTAAAAGTCGTCTAAAAATATTAAAGCTTACAGGAAAAACTAAATCCCAAATGGAAATAACTTAAAAAGAAACTAAAACTTAAAAAGGCATCGCAAAATTCTAAAGTACTTAAATCTTAGTCTAAAGAAAAAGCACTTAAGGAATTCTACGGCAAAGCCTAAAAATCTAGAAGTAAAAATAACTATGGCAAAAACAAAGTTTAAAACTAAATATGAGCGAAAAATACAAATATTACGCTAAAACAATTAAAAAGGGACAAAATATAAAAATATACAAAAAGTTGTAAAAAGTTACAAATTTTTATAAAAATATTATTTTTATATTATTTATTTTATAAAACTATTAAATTTATAATTTATTTAAACTAATTTAACTAAATAATACAAATAAATAAAAACTAAACTAAACAATATAATATAAATAAACTAATTAGGGTTTAAAATTAATTAAAATTAATAAAACCCGTAATTAATGCGAATTAGGGTTCCTGTGTACCCGTGTCAGGTCTGCTCCGCGAGTCGCGGTATTCGATGCTTCAAACTCCGCGAGTAGCGGGGTTTCAAAATTCAACTCAGGTACAGTTTTGAAATTCGACGCGTTTTTCTTTTTTATTTTTTTATTTTATATTTTCTGTTTTATATTTTCTGTTTTAAAATCTAAAATATTTATATAATAAAAACTTATATTTTTAAAAATAGAATAAAAATAGAACAACTTTATAATTTTATAAATAAAAATCTTAAAACTAGATTTATATATATATATTTTTTTTCAGTTTTTTTTTATGTTTTAAATAAAAACAAAATACTTAAATAAAACTTATATAAAAATAAAGAAACTTTATAAAACTTAAATATTTAACAAAATCTTAAAAATACTTATATTTTTGTTTTTCTTTTTATATTTTCGAATATTTAAAACGTATTTTTATAAAAACGAATTTTAATAAAAGTAAACTAAAGGGGGGTTTAAATTTATATCTTTTTCACAAAGCTTAACGCTATATTAGTTTAAATTTATAAAAATACAAATATATATATAAGTAATATTATTATTATAAAAGGGGGTTTTTACCGTTTAATGACCGGTTTGTCGATTTTAAAACTTTAGTCGCAGTTAAAACAAAATGTAAAATAATAAATAAATACAAGACTTAATTTAAAGCGTAAAGTAAATAAAGATAATGAAATTGCGAATAATAAAAGTGAGATAAAATAAACTTGCGATAATTAAAAAGTACGATAATTAAAAGTGTAATTAAATACAATAACAATAAAAATGCGATAATTAGAAATGCAATTAAATATAAAATAAAGGAAATTAAATATGAAATAAAAGAATTATGCTTATTTAAACTTCCATAACCATGATGTTTGACGTGCTAATTTTAGTTTTATGCCCATGGGTTAATTGTCCTTTGTCCTGGATTATTTAATATGTCCGTCTGGTTTTTGTCCATAACAGTCCATCAGTCATAAATATAAAGTGCGAGTGTCCTCGTCAAATTATCCTTATACCCGAAGTTAAATATTCCAACTAATTGGGGACTTAAATTGTAACAAGATTTTAATACTTTGTTTAATAATTACACCAGGATGTCGACTGAGTGTAACCCACGGTTTTAATATTTTGTTATCAATTATACCAAGTGTCCTTGTACATAATTTCACCCCTGTTTTAATTATTCTAGTGGCTATTAATCCATTCCCGTGTCCGGTTAAATGAACAATTATTCGTACATATAAATACCCCGCCCATCGTGTCCGATCGAGTGTATATGGTAATTTATAGGGACGCCCAATTGTAAATCTTTATATTAACATTAACAAACTATCATTTAGTTAAACAAATATAAAGCCCATTAATAGCCCATAGTCTAATTTCCACAAGTGTCGTTCTTTTGTCCAAACCCCAATTATGGTACAAAGCCCAATTACCCAATTTTAGTAATTAGCCCAACATCATGATTACTTCGGATTAAATAAGCATAATAATAACTTAGCTATGAGACATTAAATTAAAAAGGTTGAACATAACTTACAATGATTAAAAATAGCGTAGCGTTACACGGACAGAATTTCGACTTACACCCTTACAACATTCGCTAACATACCCTTATTATTAGGATTTAAAATTAAAATTAAAATTAAAATTAAAATTAAAATTAAAATATAAATTATAAATATAAATATTACGTTTAGATAGATGGATGGATATATATGTTATATTTTTACGATCAGAATGCGCGAGCTTTATAGGCAGTTTCTAAATTTGGGGCTCCGCGACTCGCGTAATTTTTGCACTGCAAACTCCGCAACTCGCGGAGTTTGCTTTTACAGCTCACACAAGTTTGGAGCCTTTCTTGCCGACGGTTTATAATATATTATATAATATATAAATAATTATAAGAATTATTTAAATATTATATTATATTTATGTGCATAGTTGACTTGTAATTTTTAGTCCGTTGCGTCGAGCGTTGAGAGTTGACTCATGTCCCGGTTCCGGATTTTCGAACGTCCTTGCGTACAATTTTATATTTTGTACTTTGCGTTTTGAATCTTGTACTCTTGTAATTTTGAGACGTTTCTTATCAATAATTGGAACCTCTTTGATTGTATTTTGTACTTTTGAGCGTTTTGGTCGTTTGCGTCTTCAATTCGCCGGATCTGTCTTTTGTCTTCACCTTTTAATATTTAAACGAATATCACTTGTAAATAGAACAATTGCAACTAAAAGCTTGTCTTTCTTGGGGAATAATGATATGAAATATATGTTCGTTTTTAGCATTATCAGTTAGCTAGGATATGATTTGTATAGATTTGTTAAACATTTCCTGTAGCTAAAATAATCAAAAAATATTCAATCTTGTTTTACCCATAACTTCTTCATTCTAAATCCGTTTTGAGTGAATCAAATTGCTATGGTTTTATATTGAACTCTAAATTAAGAATCTAAACATAAAAAGTATAGGTTTATAGTCGGAAATTTAAGTTACATGTCAATTACTAAAGAGGTAGTCATTTCCGTCGAAAAAACGACATCTTGATGACCATTTTGGAAAACATACTTTCACTTTGAGTTTAGCCATAATTTTTGGATATAGTTTCATGTTCATAAAAAAAATCATTTTCCCATAAGAACAACTTTTAAATCAAAGTTTATCATAGTTTTTAATTATCAAACCCAAAACAGCCCGCGGTGTTACTACGACGGCGTATATTCGGTTTTACGGTGTTTTTCGTGTTCTCTGGTTTTAAATCATTAAGTTAGCATATCATATAGATATAGAACATGTGTTTAGTTGATTTTAAAAGTCAAGTTAGAAGGATTAACTTTAGTTTGCGAACAAGTTTAGAATTAACTAAACTATGTTCTAGTGATTACAAGTTTAAACCTTCGAATAAGATAGCTTTATATGTATGAATCGAATGATGTTATGAACATCATTACTACCTCAAGTTTTCTGGATAAAGCTACTGGAAATGAGAAAAATGGATCTAGCTTCAAAGGATCCTTGGATGGCTTGAAAGTTCTTGAAGCAGAATCATGACACGAAAACAGTTCAAGTAAGATTTTCACTCGAAATAAGATTGTTATTGTGACGCCCCGTACTAAATCATCGTGTACGGACCATCAACAACAGGATCATTACAAGGTCAAACACTATATGCGTTTTCAAAACAAGTTTGCATTCATATCAAAAGGTGACGTCATAACTAACGTCAATTGTTTTACATCAAAAGTATGCTTCAATGAACATAAGCAAAGGTAATAGTACGTGACCCTTAGGTCGTTACAATTCATAGTTCAAAAGTAATTAAGTTTGGATGCTAGATAAAGTAATTCATGCGGAGATAACTCTAGAGCAGCGAGTGTCTACAGCAAGACTAGTACACAGCGGAAGCAAGAAAACCTTAAGCACCTGAGAAAAACATGCTTAAAAACATCAACACGAATGTTGGTGAGCTATAGTTTAAGTATAACAGTAATGTAAGGTAGGCCACGAGATTTCAGTGCTACAAAGAGCGTTTCAAAAGTAATCCAAATCAGTATGTTTAAGTATATGCTCAACCGTGGGCACTCGGTAACTAACTTAACGTTTATACCCCTGAAAGTACACTTGGCAAGTGCGTATGTTTACGAAGTATTAAACACTCGTTAAATGCTAGCGCTACTAGCCAGAGTGGGGATGTCAAACCCTATGGATCCATATCTAAGATTCGCGTTCACGGTTCAAAAACCAATGATTAAACGTTACCGAGCTAAAGGGAATGTTTATGCCGTTGTATAACCCACACATATATAAGTTTAAGTACTCGTGCCTAGTATGTAAAATAGAAAATGCGTATGTATTCTCAGTTCCCAAAATAGGTAAAGTAAAAAAGGGAATGCTATAACTCACAATGATAAAGTAGCGGTAAGTATGACTCGAAAAGTAAGCAAGTAATGAAGGTTGTCCAAACGGGTCCTCAACCTAAATAGTACTAAGTCAGTAAATCGTCCGAATAGGTTTAAAATTATGTAAATAAGGTCTTAAGGGTCATCATCATTCATCATTTAACAAAAGGTGTAAAGTAAGTTTCGTTTATGAAAGTAGTTTAAAACAAAGGCTGAGTTCAGTCAGTCACCACGGCCTCTACCCTTACTGAATTAAGGTGAGACCAGTGGCCATGGCTCCGTATATGAGTCCTTTAAGGGTGATAAAATTTACAGAAGCAAACTCGTCTTTGTTTGACCGTGGCGACGGTCTAAGTGCGAGTAGGTCAGAAATTTAAGCACAACGTTAAAGGACATAGTGACAATCGGAGGGCCATAAATCCTAAACCGTAACTCGGATTAAGATGAGTCCTATATGAAAAGTTATCTACACGAACTGATCTAACTGAAAATCAAGGTTACAGTAGCCCAGGTGTAATGTTATGTTACAGAAACAGCAAAACAGTAAGCAGAGGACAGGAAACAGAAAAATAGTGGGTTCCGGTGGGTTTGGTGCTTGACGTTCATCATGGTTCTCATCCTTGATGCCTATAGCTTCAAGTGTACAACTCATTGATGTGTTTGCATCATTTTCACCAAGGTTTGACCATCATAACCCAAGTGTAAGTCTAAGACATGAAGCACAACTCACTTAAGTGTTGCAAGTGTTTTGATGAACCAAAGTTACATCAAAGTCTTAGGTTTAACACATACATGAAATATAAAAGTAAGATTGAACTATAAACTTGAAAGTAAGCTAACTAATCAAGATCATAAGTTGTAGAACATAGTTCTTAGTTTGATCTTGAAGATCCAAGACTCAAAAGTCTAGATCAAGCATAAGTATACAAAGTTATATTTAAAGAAAACTTATTTACATGTTCTTGAACTTTTAAGTTAACTTTTAGTTCCAAGAGATATGAGATCAAGACTAACTTGTAGTACTTGACCAACAACAACCAAAATCACAAAATTAAAGTGCAAGTAAATGAAGTAGTAAACTAAATGAACAAGTTAATAAGTCATGGTTGTTCATACTTTAAAGATTCAAACCAAAGTTTGATCTTTAAGAAAGTAAACTTTAAAGTTTACTAATATGAATTACAAGTATGATTTACAACACATGAACCTTAAATATTTTGAAACAATAAATGTAGAATCATAAACTAGTAAGTTTATGTTCTTGTGTTCTTGAAAATACAAGATATTATGAAGAATCAAACTAAAGAGTTGATTCTTGAAACTAGTAAGTAACAAACAACAACTAGTAACAAAGTAACAACAACTAAGTACAAGTAACAAACAACAAATGATGATGATTAAGGATGTATATAATTCGGTTTTTAAGACAAAGAAAAGGAAGGAGAGTTGTTCATAACACTTACAATCTTTAGAGAAAAATGAGAGAGAAAAGAGAGAAAAAAAAGTATGCAAGTAAGTGTGTAAATGAGAAGTGAAGAGTAATACTAGTAATGTAGTAAAAAAAATTTTAAAACTCCTCTAAAAGCCAACAAAGGCCAACGGCCTAGAGGGAATAAAGAGAAAGAAGTTTGCACACTAGTTACTTGCAAGTAAAGTCTTAAAAAGTTGGATAAAAGAGGTAGTTTTATGGGAAAGATGTGGTAACTAGATCCTTAATGAAATAAACTAACTAGTTGTAACATAAAGTGACACTTACATGTCTTAGTGGGCTAAAGAGTCCATGAGAGAAGTAGGGTGGGCTTATAAGTCTTTATTCATGAGTCCATTAACATTAAACAAGCCCAAGTTTCATGTAAGTAACAAATAAATCCAATAAAAGCCCATGTAATTAACTAATCACCATAGTTAATTAAAATGATTAATAAAATCAATCATGAATGTAAATAATACTTGAAAATATTATTCGTGTAAGTTTCGCGTGTCACAAAGACGTTTCGGGCAATTAAAGTCAAGTTCGGGCAATCATGGCAATATGTAAATGTAATAACATACATTCGTTTTATCACACGTATTAATAATAATAATTATTAATAAATAAAAGTTGGAATTTCCAGGGTCATTACATTACCCACCTGTTAAAGAAAATTTCGTCCCGAAATTTTAAGGAGTGACCAACAATGGTACCGTATTCGAATAAGAAGGAGCGTATCATAGTTCTGTGAGACCCGTAGGCTCAGAAGTAAGTTATCTACCTTGAAAGGTACTTCGGCGTATGAAAGTGAGAATAGGTATATGCCGTTAATTAAGCCTCTTGTCCTAAGAGGTCAACAAATTGATTTCATTTCTGATTAATAGGAGTATGCCATCTGAATGTATATCCACAAAAGGAAAGATGGTGTGTTTAGCCTTACAGGCACCTTCAGTAAGCTGGATGCGTGAAATGCATCATGAATGTTTCTAAGCTCATCTAAAACATTGAGCGTGTATGTCGTAATATAAGCTGACAGGTAGAATGGGAAACATAGTGATTACAACCATGAGATTTGATGTCTGGATAGCGTTAGCTATGGATTTTACCAACCCCTTGGTTTCGAAAGGAGGCCATAGGCATAGGAACTCGATATTTAAGAACGTTTCATTTGAGTAAGTGAATCAAAATTTTAGCTGAAAGTGACCAACCGAACTTGCAAGCCATAATTATTCATAGTGTCTTCAGAACAGTCTGAACGAACAATGAGGGATATCACCTAGTTTACCATACTGCAGGTGAACTTACCCTTAGATGAAATGAAAGCACAGTTCTGTAATGTTACTTCATCCTTTCAGTTACATGTTGAAGTTAGGGTTATCATTAACTAGAGCAACATACAGTTGTAACTACTGAAGGAAGAAATTTATAGAGTATCGCCTGAGTGTCGTAGATGTTTTAAGCTGTCCCTTCCCAAGGGATAACAAGATTCATAGGTTCTCAGAGTATCTTATGTTACAACTCCGAAAGAAATATATTTCCGAAAGAAAGTTGCACGAAAAGTGTGGTCTTTGAACGAGAGTGAACTCTTGATCCTAGAGAATGGTTTACTCCGAGTGAAAAGAATCTCCAAAATAACTCTTGTATCTCAACATACTGATTCATAGAGATGATGTTTACGAGGGTGTTGCATTTAGCCGTGAAATTTTGAGAGTAGAAACTCACTTAGTGCCTTTCCTACAATAGGGTGACCACTGAGTGTACCTCAGAAAACTGATTTATTGGCTCGCGTTTTTATCATGTCTAACTTTAAAAGAACCTTTTATGGGTGCAAAGATTTTCTAACAAATTTTATAAAACCGCCAACCAAAGTGGCTCAAGAGTTTTTAACGAAGATCTTAACAGTAAGTTTCATCTCTAACAGAGGGCGAGAAAAAGTGTGATCCATACATGGTGTAGTCTAATATGAAAACCTTTAATAAAATCAACTAAGGGAGTTTTGAAAAACAAAACCTTTAATCATTTGTTGTGACAACGTAAACGGAACGAAGTTCCTATTAATTTAGAAGTAGGTACAACGTGTACCATTTTTGCACAAAACTATTTGACTTAAGTTGAATAATTCAGTAAAGGAGCGGTCTTTAATTAAATTGAAGATATAACTTAACATCAAAATAAGTAAGTATAAATTTATACATACATGATGTTAGAAATCGTATAAGTGACAGAAAAGTTTTTAGTACTTTCATTGTCTGTAAATCTTGTGAGGACTGCGCAAATAAACAACGTGTAATAATTTTTTTTTTGATAAGTAAAGTTTTTCGTGTTTCAAAGGTTACGAGTTGAAAACGATTGAGTGAAAAAGCTTGGAATCCTTGGGTGACCAGTTACTAGGTAGTGAAAACTAATGACATAAATGCAGTTTTGGTAATTATCAGGAAACAAGTCTTTGGGCCAAAAATATTTACGTGCGAAGCCGTTGCTAAAAGTGGGGTACGAAGGATAAAGCACGAGGATGAGAAGTTAATGGCTTCTTGAATTTGCAAAATGCCAAACAGGTTATGACTAGTATTAAAGCCGGAATAATGATGGTATTAATACCACTAAATGAGGATCCCTTGGAATGAGTCAGGACTTAGAGCCATGTAAGAAAGAGCATTGTTCCAACAGGTGTGGTGAAATAAATCCGTGGAGTAACGCAATAGTTTTGAATGGTTTGAGTGTTAGCGGATGCCCGAAGGCCTTGCATGACGTGGTGGTCAGTGCCTTTATTGAAATGTCCCGTTCTTATTGATTAAAAATGTTCCATATTAATTGATTTCGTTGCGAGGTTTTGACCTCTATATGAGACGTTTTTCAAAGACTGCATTCATTTTTAAAACAAACCATAACCTTTATTTTATAAATGAAGGTTTAAAAAGCTTTACGTAGATTATTAAATAATGATAATCTAAAATATCCTGTTTACACACGACCATTACATAATGGTTTACAATACAAATATGTTACATCGAAATCAGTTTCTTGAATGCAGTTTTTACACAATATCGTACAAACATGGACTCCAAATCTTGTCCTTATTTTAGTATGCAACAGTGGAAGCTCTTAATATTCACCTGAGAATAAACATGCTTTAAACGTCAACAAAAATGTTGGTGAGTTATAGGTTTAACCTATATATATCAAATCGTAACAATAGACCACAAGATTTCATATTTCAATACACATCCCATACATAGAGATAAAAATCATTCATATGGTGAACACCTGGTAACCGACATTAACAAGATGCATATATAAGAATATCCCCATCATTCCGGGACACCCTTCGGATATGATATAAATTTCGAAGTACTAAAGCATCCGGTACTTTGGATGGGGTTTGTTAGGCCCAATAGATCTATCTTTAGGATTCGCGTCAATTAGGGTGTCTGTTCCCTAATTCTTAGATTACCAGACTTAATAAAAAGGGGCATATTCGATTTCGATAATTCAACCATAGAATGTAGTTTCACGTACTTGTGTCTATTTTGTAAATCATTTATAAAACCTGCATGTATTCTCATCCCAAAAATATTAGATTTTAAAAGTGGGACTATAACTCACTTTCACAGATTTTTACTTCGTCGGGAAGTAAGACTTGGCCACTGGTTGATTCACGAACCTATAACAATATATACATATATATCAAAGTATGTTCAAAATATATTTACAACACTTGTAATATATTTTGATGTTTTAAGTTTATTAAGTCAGCTGTCCTCGTTAGTAACCTACAACTAGTTGTCCACAGTTAGATGTACAGAAATAAATCGATAAATATTATCTTGAATCAATCCACGACCCAGTGTATACGTATCTCAGTATTGATCACAACTCAAACTATATATATTTTGGAATCAACCTCAACCCTGTATAGCTAACTCCAACATTCACATATAGAGTGTCTATGGTTGTTCCGAAATATATATAGATGTGTCGACATGATAGGTCGAAATATTGTATACGTGTCTATGGTATCTCAAGATTACATAATATACAATACAAGTTGATTAAGTTATGGTTGGAATAGATTTGTTACCAATTTTCACGTAGCTAAAATGAGAAAAATTATCCAATCTTGTTTTACCCATAACTTCTTCATTTTAAATCTGTTTTGAGTGAATCAAATTGCTATGGTTTCATATTGAACTCTATTTTATGAATCTAAACAGAAAAAGTATAGGTTTATAGTCGGAAAAATAGGTTACAAGTCGTTTTTGTAAAGGTAGTCATTTCAGTCGAAAGAACGACGTCTAGATGACCATTTTAGAAAACATACTTCCACTTTGAGTTTAACCATAATTTTTGGATATAGTTTCATGTTCATAATAAAAATAATTTTCTCAGAATAACAACTTTTAAATCAAAGTTTATCATAGTTTTTAATTAACTAACCCAAAACAGCCCGCGGTGTTACTACGACGGCGTAAATCCGGTTTTACGGTGTTTTTCGTGTTTCCAGGTTTTAAATCATTAAGTTAGCCTATCATATAGATATAGAACATGTGTGTAGTTAATTTTAAAAGTCAAGTTATAAGGATTAACTTTTGTTTGCGAACAAGTTTAGAATTAACTAAACTATGTTCTAGTGATTACGAGTTTAAACCTTCGAATAAGATAGTTTTATATATATGAATCGAATGATGTTATGAACATCATTACTACCTCAAGTTTAGTAGGTAAACCTACTGGAAGTGACAAGAAATGATCTAGCTTCAAAGGATCTTGGATGGCTTGAAAGTTCTTGAAGTAGGATCATGACACAAAAACAAGTTCAAGTAAGATTTTTACTCGAATTAAGATAGTTTATAGTTATAGAAATTGAATCAAAGTTTGAATATGAATATTACCTTGAAGAAGAAAGATAATATACTGTATATAACAAAGGTTTCTTGATCTTATATGATTACTTGGAATGGATTAGAAAGCTTGGAAGTAAATTAGTAAACTTGAAGGGATTTTTGAAGTGTTCTTGAAGTGTTCTTCCTATGATGATTATAGCTTGATTCTTGAAGTGATTTTTGATGAAGATGATGATTAACTACTGGAAAAATACGTTCATAATAGTGTGTGTGTGTGTGTGTGTTGAGAGAGAATTAGAAAGAGAATTGGAAGTGAAATGGAGTGAATGATGAGTGGTAATTGGTGAGTGGTGAGTGGGGTTAAAAGGAGTTCTAGTTAGTTGACTAGCTCATGGTAGAAGTTAAAATTGATTAGTCATACATGACATAATCAAGAGTGGAATCCCATGCTAGTTCCTATTGGTATATACCCATAGTAAGTACGTTTTGAAGCTGTGTATAATACGGGTAAGAATATGACTAGAATTCTTGATGAAAGAAAAGAATGGGAAAGTAACTGTAACCATTTTCGTTAAGTATGAGTGTTTTGATATATGTCTTGAAGTCTTCCAAAAGTATTTTAATACATCTAAATACACTACATGTATATACATTTTAACTGAGTCGTTAAGTCATCGTTATTCGTTACATGTAAGTGTTGTTTTGAAACCTTTAAGTTAACGATCTCAATTAATGTTGTTAACCCATTGTTTATTATATCTAATGAGATGTTAAATTATTATATTATCATGATATTATGATATATTAATATATCTTAATATGATATATATACATTTAAATGTTGTTACAACGATAATCGTTACATATATGTCTCGTTTCGAAATCCTTAAGTTAGTAGTCTTGTTTATATGTATATAACTCATTGTTAATATACTTATGGAGATACTTACTTATCATAATCTCATGTTAACCATATGTATATCCATATATATATAATCATGTCGTTTTTACAAGTTTTAACGTTCGTGAATCGCCGGTCAACTTGGGTGGTCAATTGTCTATATGAAACATATTTCAATTAATCAAGTCTTAACAAGTTTGATTGCTTAACATGTTGGAAACATTTAATCATGTAAATATCAATCTCAATTAATATATATAAACATGGAAAAGTTCGGGTCACTACAGTACCTACCCGTTAAATAAATTTAGTCCCGAAATTTTAAGCTGTTGAAGGTGTTGACGAATCTTCTGGAAGTAGATGCGGGTATTTCTTCTTCATCTGATCTTCACGCTCCCAGGTGAACTCGGGTCCTCTACAAGCATTCCATCGAACCTTAACAATTAGTATCTTGTTTTGCTTAAGTCTTTTAACCTCACGATCCATTATTTCGACGGGTTCTTCGATGAATTGAAGTTTTTCGTTGATTTGGATTTCATCTAACGGAATAGTGAGATCTTCTTTAGCAAAACATTTCTTCAAATTCGAGACGTGGAAAGTGTTATGTACAGCCGCGAGTTGTTGAGGTAACTCAAGTCGGTAAGCTACTGGTCCGACACGATCAATAATCTTGAATGGTCCAATATACCTTGGATTTAATTTCTCTCGTTTACCAAATCGAACAACGCCTTTCCAAGGTGCAACTTTAAGCATGACCATCTCTCCAATTTCAAATTCTATATCTTTTCTTTTAATGTCAGCGTAGCTCTTTTGTCGACTTTGGGCGATTTTCAACCGTTGTTAAATTTGGATGATCTTCTCGGTAGTTTCTTGTATAATCTCCGGACCCGTAATCTGTCTATCCCCCACTTCACTCCAAAAAATCGGAGACCTGCACTTTCTACCATAAAGTGCTTCAAACGGTGCCATCTCAATGCTTGAATGGTAACTGTTGTTGTAGGAAAATTCTGCTAACAGTAGATGTCGATCCCAACTGTTTCCGAAATCAATAACACATGCTCGTAGCATGTCTTCAAGCGTTTGTATCGTCCTTTCGCTCTGCCCATCAGTTTGTGGATGATAGGCAGTACTCATGTCTAGACGAGTTCCTAATGCTTGCTGTAATGTCTGCCAGAATCTTGAAATAAATCTACCATCCCTATCAGAGATAATAGAGATTGGTATTCCATGTCTGGAGACGACTTCCTTCAAATACAGTCGTGCTAACTTCTCCATCTTGTCATCTTCTCTTATTGGCAGGAAGTGTGCTGATTTGGTGAGACGATCAACTATTACCCAAATAGTATCAAAACCACTTGCAGTCCTTGGCAATTTAGTGATGAAATCCATGGTAATGTTTTCCCATTTACATTTCGGGATTTCGGGTTGTTGAAGTAGACCTGATGGTTTCTGATGCTCAGCTTTGACCTTAGAACACGTCAAACATTCTCCTACGTATTTAGCAACATCGGCTTTCATACCCGGCCACCAAAAATGTTTCTTGAGATCCTTGTACATCTTCCCCGTTCCAGGATGTATTGAGTATCTGGTTTTATGAGCTTCTCTAAGTACCATTTCTCTCATATCTCCAAATTTTGGTACCCAAATCCTTTCAGCCCTATACCGGGTTCCGTCTTCCTGAATATTAAGATGCTTCTCCGATCCTTTGGGTATTTCATCCTTTAAATTTCCCTCTTTTAAAACTCCTTGTTGCGCCTCCTTTATTTGAGTAGTAAGGTTATTATGAATCATTATATTCATAGATTTTACTCGAATGGTTTCTCTGTCCTTCCTGCTCAAGGCATCGGCTACCACATTTGCCTTCCCCGGGTGGTAACGAATCTCAAAGTCGTAATCATTCAATAATTCAATCCACCTACGCTGCCTCATATTCAGTTGTTTCTGATGAAATATGTGTTGAAGACTTTTGTGGTCGGTATATATAATACTTTTGACCCCATATAAGTAGTGCCTCCAAGTCTTTAATGCAAAAACAACCGCGCCTAATTCCAAATCATGCGTCGTATAATTTTGTTCGTGAATCTTCAATTGTCTAGACGCTTAAGCAATCACCTTCGTTCGTTGCATTAATACACAACCGAGACCTTGCTTTGATGCGTCACAATAAATCATAAAATCATCATTCCCTTCAGGCAATGACAATATAGGTGCCGTAGTTAGCTTTTTCTTCAATAACTGAAATGCTTTCTCTTGTTCATCATTCCATTCAAATTTCTTCCCTTTATGCGTTAATGCAGTCAAGGGTTTTGCTATTCTGGAAAAGTCTTGGATGAACCTTCTGTAGTAACCAGCTAGTCCTAAAAACTGGCGTATGTGTTTCGGAGTTTTCGGGGTTTCCCACTTTTTAACAGTTTCTATCTTTGCCGGATCCACCTTAATACCTTCTTTGTTCACTATGTGACCGAGGAATTGAACTTCTTCCAACCAAAATGCACACTTTGAAAACTTAGCGTACAATTCTTCCTTCCTCAATACTTCTAACACCTTTCTCAAATGTTCACCGTGTTCTTGGTCATTCTTTGAGTAAATAAGTATGTCATCAATGAAAACAATGACAAACTTGTCAAGGTATGGTCCACACACTCGGTTCATAAGGTCCATGAACACAGTTGGTGCATTAGTTAAACCAAATGGCATGACCATAAACTCGTAATGACCGTAACGTGTTCTGAAAGCAGTCTTTGGAATATCATCTTCTTTCACCCGCATTTGATGATACCCGGAATGTAAGTCAATCTTTGAATAAACAGACGAGTCTTGTAGTTGATCAAATAAGTCGTCGATTCTCGGTAGTGGGTAGCGGTTCTTGATGGTAAGTTTGTTCAACTCTCGGCAGTCGATACACAAACTGAATGTACCATCTTTCTTCTTGACAAACAAAACAGGAGCTCCCCACGGTGATGTGCTTGGTCGAATGAAACCACGCTCTAAAAGTTCTTGTAATTGGCTTTGCAGTTCTTTCATCTCGCTGGGTGCGAGTCTGTAAGGAGCACGAGCTATTGGTGCAGCTCCTGGTACAAGATCTATTTGAAATTCAACGGATCGATGTGGGGGTAATCCCGGTAATTCTTTCGAAAATACATCGGGAAATTCTTTTGCGACGGGAACATCATTGATGCTCTTTTCTTCAGTTTGTACTTTCTCGACGTGTGCTAGAACAGAATAGCAACCTTTTCTTATTAGTTTTTGTGCCTTCAAATTACTAATAAGATGTAGCTTCGTGTTGCCCTTTTCTCCGTACACCATTAAGGGTTTTCCTTTTTCTCGTATAATGCGAATTGCATTTTTGTAACAAACGATCTCTGCTTTCACTTCTTTCAACCAGTCCATACCAATTATCACATCAAAACTCCCTAACTCTACTGGTATCAAATCAATCTTAAATGTTTCGCTAACCAGTGTAATTTCTCGATTCCGACATATATTATCTGCTGAAATTAATTTACCGTTTGCTAATTCGAGTAAAAATTTACTATCCAACGACGTCAATAGACAACTTAATTTAGCACAAAAATCTCTACTCATATAGCTTCTATCCGCACCCGAATCAAATAAAACGTAAGCAGATTTATTGTCAATAAGAAACGTACCCGTAACAAGCTCCGGGTCTTCATGTGCCTCTGCCGCATTAATATTGAAAACTCTTCCGCGACCTTGACCATTCGTGTTCTCCTGGTTCGGGCAATTTCTAATAATGTGGCCCGGTTTTCCACATTTATAACAAACTACATTGGCATAACTTGCTCCGACACTACTTGCTCCGCCATTACTCGTTCCGACACCATTTGTTCCTTTCGTTCTATTAACCCCTGGTCCGTAGACCTCACACTTCACCGCGCTATGACCATTTCTTTTACACTTGTTGCAAAATTTGGTGCAGAACCCCGAGTGATACTTTTCACACCTTTGGCATAGCTGCTTCTGATTGTTGTTGTTGTTGCGGTTATTATTGTTGTTGGGATGATTATTGTAGTTGCTGCTGTTGTTGTTGTTGTTGTTGTTGTTGGGCCGTTTGTTGTAGTTGCGATTGATGTTACGATTGTTGGGATAATTGTTGCGATTATTGTTGTAATTGCTGTTGTTGTATTGGTGATTCTTATCACCGTTTTCCTCCCACTTTCTTTTGACTTGCTTCACATTGGCCTCTTCAGCAGTCTGTTCTTTAATTCTTTCTTCAATCTGGTTCACTAGTTTGTGAGCCATTCTACATGCCTGTTGTATGGAGGCGGGCTCGTGTGAACTTATATCTTCTTGGATTCTTTCCGGTAATCCTTTCACAAACGCGTCGATCTTCTCTTCCTCATCTTCGAATGCTCCCGGACACAATAGGCACAATTCTGTGAATCGTCTTTCGTACGTGGTAATATCAAATCCTTGGGTTCGTAACCCTCTAAGTTCTGTCTTGAGCTTATTGACCTCGGTTCTGGGACGGTATTTCTCGTTCATCAAGTGCTTGAATGCTGACCACGGTAGTGCGTACGCATCGTCTTGTCCCACTTGCTCTAGATAGGTATTCCACCATGTTAACGCAGAACCTGTGAAGGTATGCATAGCGTACTTCACTTTGTCCTCTCCAGTACACTTACTTATGGCAAACACCGATTCGACCTTCTCGGTCCACCATTTCAATCCGATCGGTCCTTCGGTTCCATCAAATTCCAAAGGTTTGCAGGCAGTGAATTCTTTGTAGGTGCATCCTACACGATTTCCTGTACTACTAGATCCAAGGTTATTGTTGGTATGTAGTGCAGCCTATACTGCGGCTATGTTTGAAGCTAGAAAAGTACGGAATTCCTCTTCATTCATATTCACGGTGTGTCGAGTAGTCGGTGCCATTTCCTTCAAAATAGTCAAATGGAACAAGTTAATCATACAAAATATTAAGAGTAGTTAATAGTATTTCGTAGCATAATATGAACTCATTTATAAAAGCTTTTTCTTCATATTAGCGTTTTATAAGTTTAAATTCGGGTAGTACCTACCCGTTAAGTTCATACTTAGTAGCTAATATACAATTCAACTACTACAATTCTATATGAAAAACTGATTATTTTACACAATATTTTACAAACTTACAATACCGCTTATTTTACATATAGCATGAAATATAGCACACAATAAATTTGATACAAGATGGTTGTGAAGATAATTCTAGCTAGTACACAAGTCGTTCAGCAAAGGCAATAAAGACACGTAATTCATACGTCCAGAAACAAGTCATGCATTCTGGTTTTACTAGGATTACTTCCCATCCTTGGTCTTGTGGAACATAACCGTTATGGCTGTTGATAAGACAGCGTGTTGTAACGTCGTCAAAGGAACGAGGGTTACGTAATGTCCAACAGTCCCGTAACAATCTAAAAACCTCATTTCTTACCCCAATTACCGACTCCGTCACTTGTGGGAACGTTTTGTTTAATAGTTGTAGGCCGATGTTCTTGTTCTCACTTTGGTGAGAAGCGAACATTACTAATCCGTAAGCATAACATGCTTCTGTATGTTGCATGTTAGCCGCTTTTTCTAAATCACAAAGTCCAATATTCGGATATATAGAGTCAAAATAATTTCTTAACCCATTGCGTAAAATAGCATTTGGGTTCCCCGCAATATATGCGTCAAAGTAAACACATCGTAACTTATGGATTTCCCAATGTGATATCCCCATCTTTCGAACGAAAGCCTTTTATAAACCAAGGCATTCTTGGAACGTTCTTCGAATGTCTTACAAACTGATCTCGCCTTAAATAGTTGTGCCGAAGAATTCTGACCGACTCTAGACAAGATTTCATCAATCATGTCTCCGGGTAGGTCTCTTAAAATATTGGGTTGTCTATCCATTTTGTGTTTTTATACTGTAAAATAGACAAGAGTTAGATTCATAAAAAAAATACTTATTAATACAAGCAATTTTTACATATATCATAAAGCATAAGCACACTATATTACTTATATTACACCACACGAATACAACTATCTTATTCCGACTCGCTTGTTTCTTCTTCTTCGGTTTTGGTTCGTTTTGACAAGTTTCTAGGGATATATGATGTTCCCCTAATACGAACCGTCGTTATCCACATTGGTTTAGAAAAACCTGGTGGTTTAGAGGTTCCCGGGTCATTGTTACAACTTAAGGACTTCGGGGGTTGACGATACATATAAAGTTCATCGGGGTTGGAATTAGATTTCTCTATTTTTATGCCCTTTCCCTTATTATTTTCTTTTGCCTTTTTAAATTCAGTTGGGGTAATTTCTATAACATCATCGGAATTCTCGTCGGAATCCGATTCATCGAAGAATTGGTAATCCTCCCAATATTTTGCTTCCTTGGCGGAAACACCATTGACCATAATTAACCTTGGTCGGTTGGTTGAGGACTTTCTTTTACTTAACCGTTTTATTATTTCCCCCACCGGTTCTATTTCTTCATCCGGTTCCGATTCTTCTTCCGGTTCCGATTCTTCTTCCGGTTCCGACTCTTCTTCCGGTTCCTCTTCGGGAACTTGTGAATCAGTCCACGAATCATTCCAATTTACATTTGACTCTTCATTATTATTAGGTGAGTCAATGGGACTTGTTCTAGAGGTAGACATCTATCACATAATATCAAACGCGTTAAGAGATTAATATATCACATAATATTCACATGTTAAAAATATATAGTTTCCAACAAAATTTGTTAAGCAATCATTTTTCAAGTAAACACGGTCGAAGTCCAGACTCACTAATGCATCCTAACAAACTCGATAAGACACACTAATGCAAAATTCTGGTTCTCTAAGACCAACGCTCGGATACCAACTGAAATGTCCCGTTCTTATTGATTAAAAACGTTCCATATTAATTGATTTCGTTGCGAGGTTTTGACCTCTATAAGAGACGTTTTTCAAAGACTGCATTCATTTTTAAAACAAACCATAACCTTTATTTTATAAATGAAGGTTTAAAAAGCTTTACGTAGATTATCAAATAATGATAATCTAAAATATCCTGTTTACACACGACCATTACATAATGGTTTACAATACAAATATGTTACATCGAAATCAGTTTCTTGAATGCAGTTTTTACACAATATCGTACAAACATGGACTCCAAATCTTGTCCTTATTTTAGTATGCAACAGCGGAAGCTCTTAATATTTACCTGAGAATAAACATGCTTTAAACGTCAACAAAAATGTTGGTGAGTTATAGGTTTAACCTATATATATCAAATCGTAACAATAGACCACAAGATTTCATATTTCAATACACATCCCATACATAGAGATAAAAATCATTCATATGGTGAACACCTGGTAACCGACATTAATAAGATGCATATATAAGAATATCCCCATCATTCCGGGACACCCTTCGAATATGATATAAATTTTGAAGTACTAAAGCATCCGGTACTTTGGATGAGGTTTGTTAGGCCCAATAGATCTATCTTTAGGATTCGCGTCAATTAGGGTGTCTGTTCCCTAATTCTTAGATTACCAGACTTAATAAAAAGGGGTATATTCGATTTCGATAATTCAACCATAGAATGTAGTTTCACGTACTTGTGTCTATTTTGTAAATCATTTATAAAACCTGCATGCATTCTCATCCCAAAAATATTAGATTTTAAAAGTGGGACTATAACTCACTTTTACAGATTTTTACTTCGTCGGGAAGTAAGACTTGGCCACTGGTTGATTCACGAACCTATAACAATATATACATATATATCATAGTATGTTCAAAATATATTTACAACACTTTTAATATATTTTGATGTTTTAAGTTTATTAAGTCAGCTGTCCTCGTTAGTAACCTACAACTAGTTGTCCACAGTTAGATGTACAGAAATAAATCGATAAATATTATCTTGAATCAATCCACGACCCAGTGTATACGTATCTCAGTATTGATCACAACTCAAACTATATATATTTTGGAATCAACCTCCACCCTGTATAGCTAACTCCAACATTCACATATAGAGTGTCTATGGTTGTTTCGAAATATATATAGATGTGTCGACATGATAGGTTGAAACATTGTATACGTGTCTATGGTATCTCAAGATTACATAATATACAATACAAGTTGATTAAGTTATGGTTGGAATAGATTTGTTACCAATTTTCACGTAGCTAAAATGAGAAAAATTATCCAATCTTGTTTTACCCATAACTTCTTCATTTTAAATCCGTTTTGAGTGAATCAAATTGCTATGATTTCATATTGAACTCTATTTTATGAATCTAAACAGAAAAAGTATAGGTTTATAGTCGAAAAAATAAGTTACAAGTCATTTTTGTAAAGGTAGTCATTTTAGTCGAAAGAACGACGTCTAGATGACCATTTTAGAAAACATACTTCCACTTTGAGTTTAACCATAATTTTTGGATATAGTTTCATGTTCATAATAAAAATCATTTTCTCAGAATAACAACTTTTAAATCAAAGTTTATCATAGTTTTTAATTAACTAACCCAAAACAGCCCGCGGTGTTACTACGACGGCGTAAATCCGATTTTACGGTGTTTTTCGTGTTTCCAGGTTTTAAATCATTAAGTTAGCCTATCATATAGATATAGAACATGTGTGTAGTTAATTTTAAAAGTCAAGTTGGAAGGATTAACTTTTGTTTGCGAACAAGTTTAGAATTAACTAAACTATGTTCTAGTGATTACGAGTTTAAACCTTCGAATAAGATAGTTTTATATATATGAATCGAATGATGTTATGAACATAATTACTACCTCAAGTTTAGTAGGTAAACCTACTGGAAGTGACAAGAAATGATCTAGCTTCAAAGGATCTTGGATGGCTTGAAAGTTCTTGAAGTAGGATCATGACACAAAAACAAGTTCAAGTAAGATTTTTACTCGAATTAAGATAGTTTATAGTTATAGAAATTGAATCAAAGTTTGAATATGAATATTACCTTGAATAAGAAAGATAACCTACTTTATATAACAAAGGTTTCTTGATCTTAGATGATTACTTGGAATGGATTAGAAAGCTTGGAAGTAAATTAGTAAACTTGAAGGGATTTTTGAAGTGTTCTTGAAGTGTTCTTCCTATGATGATTATAGCTTGATTCTTGAAGTGATTTTTGATGAAGATGATGATTAACTACTGGAAAAATACGTTCATAATAGTGTGTGTGTGTTGAGAGAGAATTAGATAGAGAATTGGAAGTGAAATGGAGTGAATGATGAGTGGTAATTGGTGAGTGGTGAGTGGGGTTAAAAGGAGTTCTAGTTAGTTGACTAGCTCATGGTAGAAGTTAAAATTGATTAGTCATACATGACATAATCAAGAGTGGAATCCCATGCTAGTTCCTATTGGTATATACCCATAGTAAGTACGTTTTGAAGCTGTGTATAATACGGGTAAGAATACGACTAGAATTCTTGATGAAAGAAAAGAATGGGAAAGTAACTGTAACCATTTTCGTTAAGTATGAGTGTTTTGATATATGTCTTGAAGTCTTCCAAAAGTATTTTAATACATCTAAATACACTACATGTATATACATTTTAACTGAGTCTTTAAGTCATCGTTATTCGTTACATGTAAGTGTTGTTTTGAAACCTTTAAGTTAACGATCTCAATTAATGTTGTTAACCCATTATTTATTATATCTAATGAGATGTTAAATTATTATATTATCATGATATTATGATATATTAATATATCTTAATATGATATATATACATTTAAATGTCGTTACAACGATAATCGTTACATATATGTCTCGTTTCGAAATCCTTAAGTTAGTAGTCTTGTTTATATGTATATAACTCATTGTTAATATACTTATGGAGATACTTACTTATCATAATCTCATGTTAACCATATGTATATCCATATATATATAATCATGTCGTTTTTACAAGTTTTAACGTTCGTGAATCGCCGGTCAACTTGGGTGGTCAATTGTCTATATGAAACATATTTCAATTAATCAAGTCTTAACAAGTTTGATTGCTTAACATGTTGGAAACATTTAATCATGTAAATATCAATCTCAATTAATATATATAAACATGGAAAAGTTCGGGTCACTACATTTATCACATACACACGAACCTCTCGATTTCGACGGTTATAAAGCCTTTATGATGACTTGGATACGAATAACACGAAAAGTTTTATATAATAAGCAACAAAAGTTTTATAGAAATTGTTTATGGTAACAATGTAAGAGAAGAAACGAAGTTCTTAGTAAATTAGGGTTATGTACAACACGTACCGTTCAAAGTATAATATCTTTTAAATGAAAGATTTGATTTGTAAAAGTGAAAGTAAAGTTTCATATGTATTTGTCAAAAGTAATCATTTACTTTATTTTATATAACGGGTACGATTTCAAGAATTTGTATGAATGGCAAATAGAATAAATTTATTTTTATAAAGCCTTGAGAGAATAGCACAGTAAAATAAGGTGTGTAAAATTTTGGCAAACAAGATCTTCATATTTCAGAGGCTACAAGTTGGAAAAGGTTGATGAGAATCAAGTAAAAGACTTTTGAAAATTTCGAGTGATATTTGAGGTAATAAAAACCATTGAATTTATATGTGATTGATGACTATTTGTAGGGCATAAGTCTTTTGACCAAAAATGCTTAAGTGTGAAGTTATTGCTTATAAGTGAGTTACGAATGGGAGGGTATGAGGATGAGGGTTAACCACTCATTGATTTTAGGAAAAATTTCGAACTGGTATGACTAATATCGAGGTAAGAAGGATGATGTTGTGGTTATCATCGAATAAGAATTTCCTCGTAATAAGTTAGGATTTAGAGTTGCGTAAGAATGAGTATCAAATGAGATTCTTGGGTAGTCCTCAATATAGAATTTGAATTGCTGAAGTAACGGGATACAATTTCCTTTAAATATCGTTGTGCAAGTTTGTCCATTGTATCGGTTTCTTTCATGGCTAGAAAGTGAGCAGTTTTGGTGAGAGGGTCAATAATAATCCAGATGATGTCCTAACCGCCTTACCGTCTCTGGTAGTTTAGTGATGAATTTCTTCTCATTTCCATTGTGGGATTTCGGGTTGTTGTCATGTAACTAATAAGGTTCAGTTTTTGGGCTACATCTCTTCCCATAATAGTTTCATCATTCTTGCGAGGTATACGAATAAATTTTTCCCTCATTATAAATAACTTCCGCTTTCATCCTTGAAAGCCAGTTTGTTCTAACTATTTCATTAAAGCTTCCTAACCTGATGAGTATTAGGTTAATCCCAAAGTTCATCCCAACTTTTGCATCCAATTTCCCAAATTGATGGGTGGTAGGTTAATCTTAGGGTTCATTCCAACTAATCTTATTATACTGCTGTGAAAATTTTATCAATCTTCTCAAATAGCATATGCCTGTACGTAGGTAACTAATCCTTCTCAACTACTACATTAAAACTCCCAAGTTTAGTTAACATGAGGTCATCTCCAAATGACCCACCTGTTAATCTTAAAGTACCACGTTAAATTATTCCTCTATCTCTGCCAGCTTACCATTTGCTGGTCCTATAGAATACCTAACTCTCATGGTTGTTGATGGCTTATTATTCATAACGCTAAGGTGCTTAGATATAAGGTTTCTATCGTTCTAGTATTAAACAATTCCGAAACAATAAAACGTTGTAATGAAACGTACCCTAACCAAAATCAGGATCCATGCAAGTTTCTATAACTGAGATAATGATTGTTCTACCACAAGTTAGTACAAAGTTTTTCCTATTTGAGAACTTTTTCCTTAAATGTCCCGGGTGTCGATCTCTAATACAAATTTTCGGGTTATCAATTCTGCAATCAAGGCCCTTCTTGTACAGCATCTGGGCTACGTGGTTATTCTTTCTCTACCTTTAACAGGCTACAATGTGTATGCTCAAGTGATTCCTAACAAAATTTTCCCTGGATCACCCCATATTCCTCATGTAGTAACATTGAAACTTCTGCATGATTTACTTCAATATAATCACGCTGGCCTGGCGTCATTATATTGTACTAAATCGTACATTCATTCCAATATCAATCCATATGGTCAATGTAACGTGATCACTTCCAATTATACACAATTTCATCTAACGGTGCTTTATCTATGCCATCTCAAAATAGAATCGACATAACTAATCTCGCAGTTTCTTGATGTGGGTGCGTAGGTTCCGTAGACCTTGTATTAATGCTTAAGTGTCCCGAAGTTTCTTCAAAGGTTCGGATTCAGGTAACGTTGTTAGGTTCCTTCTAAATATTCAATCCGGGTCTCGCGTCGGGTTGTACATGTAGCAAGTAGTAATACGATGTGTTCGATCATCAGTAGAAGGTGCTATGACCTTGTGAAAGGAGATGTCCTCCCGACTTATCCAATGTCTAGGGGTGTTAGGGACCTAAGTCCAGAAGTGTTGTTAGATCGTCGAGCAGTGGTAAAGAATGAAAAAGAGTTAAGTGACGGTCATGAAATCGTACATGGTATGTATCAACTGAACAATCTTCTAGATTGCGTGAAGAAATGTTTCGATCTCTGGAACGGTGGAACAGTAGTAACAGGTGGATTACACTACTATTTCTTAGGGTTAGACGAGCGTGAAAGTGGTTCAGGAAAACATCTGAACTGGGAAGGATAAGTTCTCCAAGTCGGTATAGCGAATAGTAGGCATGTAGTAAGAGCGTAATCAGGCATATCAACTACAGCAGCCTAGATCATTTACAACAGCACGTAGCAGGGCAATAGTACCAGTATCATACCGAAGTAACATACTAGAAGCAGATAGTAGCACGCATTAGCGAGAATAAGCAAATGCATACAGCGAGTTTACATAGCAGTAAAAGGAAACGGTAGCATGTAGTAAGTTCATACAGCAGTAGAAGTGAGCAGTGGCATGCAGTAGTAGTAAGCAGTATCATGCAGTAATATAACACAGTAGCATGCAGCAGGTTCTGCAGAAACAAGTAAATTAGCAAGTTGTAGATTAGTCCTATTAGTGAATCCTACTCGGGTCGGTCTTAGACTCACTAATGTAACCTAATTCCCTACAACCAATGCTCTGATACCAAATGTGATGCCCCGTACTAAATCATCATGTACGGACCATCAACAACAGGATCATTACAAGGTCAAACACTATATGCGTTTTCAAAACAAGTTTGCATTCATATCAAAAGGTGACGTCATAACTAACGTCAATTGTTTTACATCAAAAGTATGCTTCAATGAACAGAAGCAAATGTAATAGTACGTGACCCTTAGGTCGTTACAATTCATAGTTCAAAAGTAATTAAGTTTGGATGCTAGATAAAGTAATTCATGCGGAGAAAACTCTAGAGCAGCGGGTGTCTACAGCAAGACGAGTACACAGCGGAAGCAAGAAAACCTTAAGCACCTGAGAAAAACATGCTTAAAAACATCAACACGAATGTTGGTGAGCTATAGTTTAAGTATAACAGTAATGTAAGGTAGGCCACGAGATTTCAGTGCTACAAAGAGCGTTTCAAAAGTAATCCAAATCAGTATGTTTAAGTATATGCTCAACCGTGGGCACTCGGTAACTAACTTAACGTTTATACCCCTGAAAGTACACTTGGAAAGTGCGTATGTTTACGAAGTATTAAACACTCGTTAAATGCTAGCGCTACTAGCCCGAGTGGGGATGTCAAACCCTATGGATCCATATCTAAGATTCGCGTTCACGGTTCAAAAACCAATGATTAAACGTTACAGAGCTAAAGGGAATGTTTATGCCGTTGTATAACCCACA
The DNA here is from genome assembly GCF_046630445.1 of Rutidosis leptorrhynchoides. Classification (NCBI taxonomy): domain Eukaryota; kingdom Viridiplantae; phylum Streptophyta; class Magnoliopsida; order Asterales; family Asteraceae; genus Rutidosis; species Rutidosis leptorrhynchoides. The sequence goes on along the minus strand of NC_092335.1, from coordinate 350,591,257 downwards.
CATATATAAGTTTAAGTACTCGTGCCTAGTATGTAAAATAGAAAATGTGAATGTATTCTCAGTTCCCAAAATAGTTAAAGTAAAAAAGGGAATGCTATAACTCACAATGATAAAGTAGCGGTAAGTATGACTCGGAAAGTAAGCAAGTAATGAAGGTTGTCCAAACGGGTCCTCAACCTAAATAGTACTAAGTCATTAAATCGTCCGAATATGTTTAAAAGTATGTAAATAAGGTCTTAAGGGTCATCATCATTCATCATTTAACAAAAGGTGTAATGTAAGTTTCATTTATGAAAGTAGTTTAAAACAAAGGCTGAGTTCAGTCAGTCACCACGGCTTCTACCCTTACTGAATTAAGGTGAGACCAGTGGCCATGGCTCCGTATATGAGTCCTTTAAGGGTGGTAAAATTTACAGAAGCAAACTCGTCTTTGTTTAACCGTGGCGACGGTCTAAGTGCGAGTAGGTCAGAAATTTCAGCACAACGTTAAAGGACATAGTGACAATCGGAGGGCCATAAATCCTAAACCGTAACTCGGATTAAGACGAGTCCTATATGGGTTCCGGTGTACTGTTATGTAGCCGTAACTTAAAATCAAGGTTACAGTAGCCCAGGTGTACTGTTATGTTACAGAAACAGCAAAACAGTAAGCAGAGGACAGGAAACAGAAAATAGTGGGTTCCGGTGGGTTTGGTGCTTGACGTTCATCATGGTTCTCATCCTTGATGCCTGTAGCTTCAAGTGTACAACTCATTGATGTGTTTGCATCATTTTCACCAAGGTTTGACCATCATAACCCAAGTGTAAGTCTAATACATGAAGCACAACTCACTTAAGTGTTGCAAGTGTTTTGATGAACCAAAGTTACATCAAAGTCTTAGGTTTAACACATACATGAAATATAAAAGTAAGATTGAACTATAAACTTGAAAGTAAGCTAACTAATCAAGATCATAAGTTGTAGAACATAGTTCTTAGTTTGATCTTGAAGATCCAAGACTCAAAAGTCTAGATCAAGCATAAGTATACAAAGTTATATTTAAAGAAAACTTATTTACATGTTCTTGAACTTTTAAGTTAACTTTTAGTTCCAAGAGATATGAGATCAAGACTAACTTGTAGTACTTGACCAACAATAACCAAAATCACAAAATTAAAGTGCAAGTAAATGAAGTAGTAAACTAAATGAACAAGTTAATAAGTCATGGTTGTTCATACTTTAAAGATTCAAACCAAAGTTTGATCTTTAAGAAAGTAAACTTTAAAGTTTACTAATATGAATTACAAGTATGATTTACAACACATGAACCTTAAATCTTTTGAAACAATAAATGTAGAATCATAAACTAGTAAGTTTATGTTCTTGTGTTCTTGAAAATACAAGATATTATGAAGAATCAAACTAAAGAGTTGATTCTTGAAACTAGTAAGTAACAAACAACAACTAGTAACAAAGTAACAACAACTAAGTACAAGTAACAAAAAACAAATGATGATGATTAAGGATGTATATAATTCGGTTTTTAAGACAAAGAAAAGGAAGGAGAGTTGTTCATAACACTTACAATCTTTAGAGAAAAATGAGAGAGAAAAGAGAGAAAAAAAAGTATGCAAGTAAGTGTGTAAATGAGAAGTGAAGAGTAATACTAGTAATGTAGTAAAAAAAAATTTAAAACTCCTCTAAAAGCCAACAAAGGCCAACGGCCTAGAGGGAATAAAGAGGAAGAAGTTTGCACACTAGTTACTTGCAAGTAAAGTCTTAAAAAGTTGGATAAAAGAGGTAGTTTTATGGGAAAGATGTGGTAACTAGATCCTTAATGAAATAAACTAACTAGTTGTAACATAAAGTGACACTTACATGTCTTAGTGGGCTAAAGAGTCCATGAGAGAAGTAGGGTGGGCTTATAAGTCTTTATTAATGAGTCCATTAACATTAAACAAGCCCAAGTTTCATGTAAGTAACAAATAAATCTAATAAAAGCCCATGTAATTAACTAATCACCATAGTTAATTAAAATGATTAATAAAATCAATCATGAATGTAAATAATACTTGAAAATATTATTCGTGTAAGTTTCGCGTGTCACAAAGACGTTTCGTTCAATTAAAGTCAAGTTCGGGCAATCATGGCAACATGTAAATGTAATAACATACATTCGTTTTATCACACGTATTAATAATAATAATTATTAATAAATAAAAGTTGGAATTTCCAGGGTCATTACAGTTATAGTTGTAGAAATTGAATCAAAGTTTGAATATGAATATTAACTTGAATTAGAAAGATAACCTACTGTAAATAACAAAGGTTCCTTGATCTTAGATGATTACTTGGAATGGATTAGAAAGCTTGGAAGTAGACTTGCAAACTTGGAAGTATTCTTGATTTTTATGAAACTATACTTATGGAATTTATGAAGAACACTTAGAACTTGAATATGGAACTTGAGAGAGATAAATTAGATGAAGAAAATTGAAAAATAAAAGTGTTCTTCACGCTCCCAGGTGAACTCGGGTCCTCTACGAGCATTCCATCGAACCTTAACAATCGGTATTTTGTTTTGTTTAAGTCTCTTAACCTCACGATCCATTATTTCGACGAGTTCTTCAATGAATTGAAGTTTTTCATTGATTTGGATTTCATCCAACGGAATAGTGAGATCTTCTTTAGCAAGACATTTCTTCAAATTCGAGACGTGGAAAGTGTTATGTACAGCCGCGAGTTGTTGAGGTAGCTCCAGTTGGTAAGGTACTGGTCCGACACGATCTATAATCTTGAATGGTCCAATGTACCTTGGATTTAGTTTCCCCCATTTACCAAATCGAACAACGCCTTTCCAAGGTGAAACCTTAAGCATGACCATTTCTCCAATTTCAAACTCTATATTTTTTCTTTTACTGTCCGCGTAGCTCTTTTGTCGACTCTGGACGGTTTTCAATCGTTGTTGAATTTGGTTGATTTTCTCGGTAGTTTCTTGTATTATCTCCGGACCCGTAATCTGTCTATCCCCCACTTCATTCCAACAAATCAGAGACCTGTACTTTCTACCATAAAGTGCCTCAAACGGCGCCATCTCAATACTAGAATGATAATTGTTATTGTAGGAAAATTCTGCTAACGGTAGGTGTCGATCCCAACTGTTTCCGAAATCAATAACACATGCTCGTAGCATGTCTTCAAGCGTTTGTATCGTCATTTCGCTCTGCCCATAAGTTTGTCGATGATAGGCAGTACTCATGTCTAGACGAGTCCCCAATGCTTGTTGCAACATCTGCCAGAACCTTGAAACTAATCTACCATCCCTATCAGAGATAATAGAGTCGGGTATTCCATGTCTGGAGACAACCTCCTTCAAATACAATCGCGCCAACTTCTCCATTTTGTCATCTTCTCTCATTGGCAGGAAGTGTGCTGACTTGGTGAGACGATCAACTATTACCCAAATAGTATCATAACCACTTGCAATCCTTGGAAATTTAGTAATGAAATCCATGGTAATATTTTCCCATTTCCATTTCGGGATTTCAGGTTGTTGTAGTAGACCTGATGGTTTCTGATGTTCAGCTTTGACCTTAGAACACGTCAAACATTCTCCTACATATTTAGCAATATCGGCTTTCATACCTGGCCACCAAAAATGTTTCTTAAGATCCTTGTACATCTTCCCCGTTCCAGTATGTATTGAGTATCTGGTTTTATGAGCTTCTCTAAGTACCATTTCTCTCATATCTCCAAATTTTGGTATCCAAATTCTTTCAGCCCTATACCGGGTTCCGTCTTCCTGAATATTAAGATGCTTCTCCGATCCTTTGGGTATTTCATCCTTTAAATTTCCCTCTTTTAAAATTCCTTGTTGCGCCTCCTTTATTTGAGTAGTAAGGTTAGTGTGAATCATTATATTCATAGATTTTACTCGAATGGGTTCTCTGTCCTTTCTGCTCAAGGCGTCGGCTACCACATTTGCCTTCCCCGGGTAGTAACGAATCTCAAAGTCGTAATCATTCAACAATTCAATCCACCTACGCTGCCTCATATTCAGTTGTTTCTGATTAAATATGTGTTGAATACTTTTGTGGTCGGTATATATAATACTTTTGACCCCATATAAGTAGTGCCTCCAAGTCTTTAATGCAAAAAAAACCGCGCCTAATTCCAAATCATGCGTCGTATAATTTTTCTCGTGAATCTTCAATTGTCTAGACGCATAAGCAATCACCTTCGTTCGTTGCATTAATACACAACCAAGACCTTGCTTTGATGCATCACAATAAATCACAAAATCATCATTCCCTTCAGGTAATGATAATATAGGTGCCGTAGTTAGCTTTTTCTTCAATAACTGAAACGCCTTCTCTTGTTCATCCTTCCATTCAAATTTGTTCCCTTTATGCGTTAATGCAATCAAGGGTTTTGCTATTTTGGAGAAATCTTGGATGAATCTTCTGTAGTAACCAGCCAATCCTAAAAATTGACGTATATGCTTCGGAGTTTTTGGGGTTTCCCACTTTTCAACGGTTTCGATCTCTGCCGGGTCCACCTGGATACCTTCTTTGTTCACTATGTGACCGAGGAATTGAACTTCTTCCAACCAAAATGCACACTTTGAAAACTTAGCGTACAGTTTTTCTTTCCTCAATACTTCTAGCACTTTTCTCAAATGTTCTTCGTGCTCTTAATCATTCTTTGAGTAAATAAGTATGTCATCGATGAAAACAATGACAAACTTGTCAAGATATGGCCCACACACTCGGTTCATAAGGTCCTTGAACACATCTAGTGCGTTAGTCAATTCAAACGACATAACCATAAACTCGTAATGACCATAACGCGTCCTAAAAGCAGTTTTTGGAATATCATCCTCCTTTACTCACATCTGATGATATCCAGAATGTAAATCGATCTTCGAATAAACCGACGAGCCTTGTAGTTGATCAAATAAGTCGTCAATTCTCGACAGTGGATAACGGTTTTTGATGGTAAGTTTGTTCAACTCTCTGTAGTCAATACAAAACCTAAATGTACCATCCTTCTTCTTGACAAACAAAACAGAAGCTCCCCATGGTGATGTGCTTGGTCGAATGAAACCACGTTCTAATAGTTCTTGCAGTTGGCTTTGCAGTTCTTTCATCTCGTTGGGTGCGAGTCTGTAAGGAGCACGTGCTATTGGTGCAGCTCCTGGTACAAGATCTATTTGAAATTCAACAGATCGATGTGGAGGTAGTCCCGGTAATTCTTCCGGAAATACATCGGGAAATTCTTTTGCGACGGAAACATCATTGATGCTCTTTTCTTCAGTTTGTACTTTCTCGACGTGTGCTAGAACAGCATAGCAACCTTTTCTTATTAGTTTTTGTGCCTTCACATTACTAATAAGATGTAGCTTCGTGTTGCCCTTTTTCCGTACACCATTAAGGGTTCTCCTTCTTCTCGTACAATGCAAATTGCATTTTTGTAACATACGATCTCTGCTTTCATCTTCTTCAGCCAGTCCATGCCAACTATTACATCAAAACTCCCTAACTCTACTGGTATCAAATCAATCTTAAATATTTCGCTACCCAGTTTAATTTCTCGATTCCAGCATATATTATCTGCTGAAATTAATTTACCGTTTGCTAATTCGAGTAAAAATTTACTATCCAACGACGTCAATAGACAACTTAATTTAGCACAAAAATCTCTACTCATATAGCTTCTATCCGCACCCGAATCAAATAAAACGTAAGCAGATTTATTGTCAATAAGAAACGTACCCGTAACAAGCTCCGGCTCTTCCTGTGCCTCTGCCGCATTAATATTGAAAACTCTTCCGTGGCCTTGTCCATTCGTGTTCTCCTGGATCGGGCAATTTCTGTTAATGTGGCCCGGTTTTCCACATTTATAACAAACTACATTGGCATAACTTGCTCCGACACTACTTGCTCCGCCATTACTCGTTTCGACACCATTTGTTCCTTTTGTTCTGTTAACCCCTGGTCCGTAGACCTCACACTTAGCCGCGCTATGACCATTTCTTTTACACTTGTTGGAAAATTTGGTGCAGAACCCCGAGTGATACTTTTCACACCTTTGGCATAGCTGCTTCTGATTGTTGTTGTTGTTGCGGTTGTTATTGTTGTTGAGATGATTGTTGTAGTAGTAGTAGTAGTAGTAGTTGTTGTTGTTGTTGTTGTTGTTGTTGTTGTTGTTGTTGTTGTTGTTGTTGTTGTTATTGTTGTGCCGTTTGTTGTAGTTGCGATTGATGTTGCAATTGTTGGGATTGTTGTTGTTGTTGTTGTATTGGTGACTCTTATCACCGTTTTCCTCCCACTTTCATTTGACTAGCTTCACGTTGGCCTCTTCGGCCGCCTGTTCTTTAATTCTTCCCTCAATCTGGTTCACTAGTTTGTGAGCCATTCTACATGCCTTTTGTATGGAGGCAGGCTCGTGTGAACTTATATCTTCTTGGATTCTCTCCGGTAACCCTTTCACAAACGCGTCGATCTTCTCTTCCTCATCTTCGAACGCTCTCGGACACAATAGGCACAATTATGTGAATCGTCTTTCGTACGAAGTAATATCGAATCCCTGTGTTCATAACCCTCTAAGTTCTGACTTGAGCTTATTGACCTCGGTTCTGGGACTGTACTTCTCGTTCATCAAGTGCTTGAATGCCGACCACGGTAGTGCGTAAGCAGCATTGTGTCCTACCTGTTCAAGATAGGTGTTCCACCATGTTAACACAGTACCTGTGAAGGTATACGTAGCGTACTTAACTTTGTCCTCTTCAGTACACTTACTTATGGAAAACACCGATTCGACTTTCTCGGTCCACCGTTTCAATCCAATTGGTCCTTCGGTTCCATCAAATTCCAAAGGTTTGTAGCAGTGAATTCTTTGTAGGAGCATCCTACATGATTTCTTGCGCCGTTAGCTGCATTGCTAGATTCAGAGTTATTGTTGGTATGAAGCGCAGCCTGTACTGCGGCTATGTTTGCAGCAAGAAAGGTACGAAATTCCTCTTCGCTAATATTCATGGTCTGTCGAGTAGTCGTGCCATTTCCTTCAAAATAGCCAATTGAATCGAGTTAATCATATAGAATATTAAGAGTAGTCAATAGTATTTCGTAGCATAATATGAACTCATTTATAAAAGCTTTTTCTTCATATTAGCGTTTTATAAGTTTAAATTCGGGTACTACCTACCCGTTAAGTTCATACTTAGTTGCTAATGTACAATTCAACTACTACAATTCCAAATGAAAAACTGATAATAATATATCACATACAAATATTCTTCAAACTTCCAACTTCGCTATATTACATATAACATGAAATATAGTACACTTTGATACATGATAGTTTTGAAGATAAATCTAGTTAATATGCAAGTTGTTCAGCAAAGGAAATAAAGACACGTAATTCATAAGTCCAGAAACAAGTCATGCATTCTGGTTTTACTAAGACGACTTCCCATCCTTGGTCTTGTGGAAAATAACCGTTATGACCACTGGTTAGGCAGCATGTTGTAATGTTGTCAAAAGGACGAGGGTTTCGTAATGTCCAACAGCCTCGTAATAATCTAAAAACCTTGTTTCTCACCCCAACTACTGAATCCATCACTTGTGGGAAGGTTTTATTTAAAAGTTGCAATCCGATGTTCTTTTTCTCACTTTGGTAAGAAGCGAACATCACTAACCCGTAAGAATAACTTGCTTCTTTATGTTGCATGTTAGAAGCGCTTTCTAATTCATGAAATCCTATGTTGGGATATGTTGAGTCAAAATAGGTTCTTAACCCGTAGCGTAAAATTGCATTTGGGTTCCCTGCATTTAACGCTTTAAAGAAAACACGGCGTAACTTACGGTCTCCCCAATGTGATATACCCCACCTATCAAAGGAAAGCCTTTTATAAATTAAGGCATTTCTGGAAAGTCTGTTAAATGTTTGACAAGTTAATTTCGCCATAACTAAATATGCTGATGAATTCTGACCGACTCTAGACAAGATTTCCTCAATCATATCCTCTGGTAAGTCTTCTAAAATATTCGGTTGTCTACCCTTAACGTCCATTTTGTTTTTATACTGTAAAATAGACAAGGATTAGATTCGTAAAAGATAATTAACAAACAATTCAAGCAATTTTTACATAGAACATAAAAGTACAAGCACACTACAATACATATAATACATAACATGATTACAACCCTCTAATCTGAATCACTGGTTTCTTCTTCTTCAGACTTGGTTCGTTTTCCTAATTTTCTAGGAATATATGGTGTTCCTCTAATACGAGCCGTCGTTTTCCACAATGGTTTAGAAATACCTGGTGGTTTAGAGGTTCCCGGGTCATTGTTACATTTTAGGAAATACGGATGTTGCCGATACAAATAAAGTTCATCGGGGTTGGAATCGGGTTTCTCTATTTTTATACCTTTTCCCTTATTATTTTCTTTCGCTTCATTAAATTGGGTCGAGGTAATTTCTATAACATCATCGGAATCCTCATCGGGATCCGATTCATCGAAAAATTGGTAATCTTCCCAATATTTTGCTTCCTCGGCGGAAACACCATTGACCATTATTAACTTTGGTCCGTTGGTTGAGGATTTTCTTTTATTTAATCGATTTACTATAGGTATCAATATTTCTTCCTTCAGAACCTCTTCTTCTTCTTCTGGTTCCTCCTCTTCCGATTCCTCCTCTTCTGGTTCCTCTTCTTCCGGTTCCTCCTCTTCCGATTCCTCCTCTTCCGGTTCCTCTTCGGGAATTTGTGAATCTTCCCAAAATATATTCGACTCTTCATTATTATTAGGTGAATCAATGGGATTTGTACTAGAGGTAGACATCTATCACACAATATCAAACACATTAAGAGATTAATATATCACATAATATTTACATGTTAATAATATATAGTTTCCAACAAAAAAAATGTTAAGCAATCGTTTTTGAAGAAAAACACGGTCGAAGTCCAGACTCACTAATGCATCCTAACAAACTCGGTAAGACACACTAATGCAATTTTCTAGTTCTCTAAGACCAACGCTCGGATACCAACTGAAATGTCCCGTTCATATTGATTATAAACGTTCCATATTAATTGATTTCATTGCGAGGTTTTGACCTCTATATGAGACGTTTTTCAAAGACTGCATTCATTTTTAAAATAACCATAACCTTTATTTTATCAATAAAGGTTTCAAAAGCATTACGTAGATTATCAAATAATGATAATCTAAAATATACTGATTACACACGACCATTACATAATGGTTTACAATAGAAATATATTACATCGACATATGTTTCTTGAATGCAGTTTTTACACAATATCATACAAACATGGACTCCAAATCTTGCCCTTATTTTAGTATGCAACATCGGAAGCTGTTAGTATTCACCTGAGAATAAACATGCTTTAAACGTCAACAAAAATGTTGGTGAGTTATAGGTTTAACCTATATATATCAAATCGTAACAATAGACCACAAGATTTCATATTTCAATACACATCCCATACATAGAGATAAAAATCATTCATATGGTGAACACCTGGTAACCGACATTAACAATATGCATATATAAGAATATCCCCATCATTCCGGGACACCCTTCGGATATGATATAAATTTTGAAGTACTAAAGCATCCAGTACTTTGAATGGGGTTTGTTAGGCCCAATAGATCTATCTTTAGGATTCGCGTCAATTAGGGTGTCTGTTCCCTAATTCTTAGATTACCAGACTTAATAAAAAGGGGCATATTCAATTTCGATAATTCAACCATAGAATGTTGTTTCACGTACGTGTGTCTATTTTGTAAATCATTTATAAAACCTGCATGTATTCTCATCCCAAAAATATTAGATTTTAAAAGTGGGACTATAACTCACTTTCACAGATATTTCCTTCCTCGGAAATAAGACTTGGCCACGGATTGATTCAAGAACCTATAACAAATATGTATATATATCAAAGTATGTTCAAAATATATTTACAACATTTTTAATACGTTTGACTGCTTTAAATTTATTAAGTCAGCTGTCCTCGTTAGTAACCTACAACTAGTTGTCCACAGTTAGATGTACAGAAATAAATCAATATATATTATCTTGAATTAATCCATGACCCAGTGTATACACGTCTCAGGCTAGATCACAACTCAAAGTATATATATTTTTGGAATCAACCTCAACCCTGTATAGCTAACTCCAACATTACTGCATATAGAGTGTCTATGGTTGTTCCAAATAATATATATACATGGGTCGATATGATATGTAAAAATATTTGCATACGTGTCTATGGTATCCCAAGATTACATAATATATTAGAATACATGTATAATACAATATAAGTTAGCTAGGATATGATTTGTATAGATTTGTTAAACATTTCCCGTAGCTAAAATAATCAAAAAATATCCAATTTTGTTTTACCCATAACTTCTTCATTCTAAATCCGTTTTGAGTGAATCAAATTGCTATGGTTTTATATTGAACTCTAATTTAAGAATCTAAACAGAAAAAGTATAGGTTTATAGTTGGAAATTTAAGTTACATGTCAATTACTAAAGAGGTAGTCATTTTTATCGAAAAAACGACATCTTGATGACCATTTTGGAAAACATACTTTCACTGAGTTTAACCATAATTTTTGGATATAGTTTCATGTTCATAAGAAAAATTATTTTCCCATAAGAACAACTTTTAAATCAAAGTTTATCATAGTTTTTAATTATCAAACCCAAAACAGCCCGCGGTGTTACTACGACGGCGTATATCCGGTTTTACGGTGTTTTTCGTGTTTTCCAATTTTAAATCATTAAGTTAGCATATCATATAGATATAGAACATGTGTTTAGTTGATTTTAAAAGTCAAGTTAGAAGGATTAACTTTTGTTTGCGAACAAGTTTAGGATTAACTAAACTATGTTCTAGTGATTACAAGTTTAAACCTTCGAATAAGATAGCTTTATATGTATGAATCGAATGATGTTATGAACATCATTACTACCTCAAGTTTTCTGGATAAAGCTACTGGAAATGAGAAAAATGGATCTAGCTTCAAAGGATCCTTGGATGGCTTGAAAGTTCTTGAAGCAGAATCATGACACGAAAACAGTTCAAGTAAGATTTTCACTCGAAATAAGATTGTTATAGTTGTAGAAATTGAATCAAAGTTTGTGATGTTCTGCGAGGTGTATATAAAATAGCTTATATTTTACAAGGAAATACTATTAAATACGATACAATTTTACTCAAGATATTTATTTATTTATTGAATGGATATACTTAAACCTTGCTACAACACTTATAGGCAGTGTACCTAATCGTACAGTAGTGTAGTTTTTAGTAAGTCCGGTTCCTTCCACAGTGAAAATCTTTTAATCAAAGCTTAACACTATATTAGTTTTATTTTATAAAAATACAAATATATATATATATATATATATAAGTAATAGTATTATTATAAAGGGGGTTTTTACCGTTTAATGACCGGTTTGTCGATTTTAAAACTTTAGTCGCAGTTAAAACAAAATGTAAAATATATACAAGACTTAATGTAAAGTAAATAACGATAATGAAATTGCGATAAATAAAAGTGCGATAAAATAAACTTGCGATAATTAAAAAGTACGATAATTAAAAGTGCAATTAAATACAATAACAATAAATAAAAGTGCTATAATTAGAAGTGCAATTAAATATAAAATAAAGAAAATTAAATATGAAATAAAAGAATTATGCTTATTTAAACTTCCGTAATCATGATGTTTGACGTGTTGATTTTAGTTTTATGCCCATGGGTTAATTGTCCTTTGTCCTGGATTATTTAATATGTCCGTCTGGTTTTTATCCATAACAGTCCATCAGTCATATATATAAAGTGCGAGTGTCCTCTTCAAATTATCCTTATACCCGAAGTTAAATATTCCAAATAATTGAGGACTTAAACTGTAACAAGGTTTTAATACTTTGTTTAATAATTACACCAGGATGTCGACTGCGTGTAACCCAAGGTTTTAATACTTTGTTATCAATTATGCCAAGTGTCCTTGTACATAATTTCACCTTTGTTTTAATAATTCTAGTGGCTATTAATCCATTCCCGTGTCCGGTTAAATGAACGATTATTCGTACATATAAATACCCCGCCCATCGTGTCCGATCGAGTGTATATGGTTATTTATAGGGACGTTCAATTGTAAATCTTTATATTAAAATTAACAAACTATCATTTAGTTAAACAAATATAAAGCCCATTAATAGCCCATAGTCTAATTTCCACAAGTGTCGTTCTTTTGTCCAAACCCCAATTATGGTACAAAGCCCAATTACCCAATTTTAGTAATTAGCCCAACATCATGATTACTTCGTTTTAAATAAGCATAATAATAACTTAGCTACGAGACATTAATGTAAAAAGGTTGAACATAACTTACAATGATTAAAAATAGCATAGCGTTACACGGACAGAATTTCGACTTACACCCTTACAACATTCGCTAACACACCTTTATTATTAGAATTAAAATTAAAATTAAAATTAAAATATAAATATAAATATATACTACATATGAATGAGGAGAAGAAAAAGATGTGTTTTGTGTTACACCAAAGCTCGATTTTTATAGGCCTGTGATCTGGAAAAGATGCTCATGCGATTGCATGAGCTTTACCCTTCAAGGCCATGCGATCGCATGGCCAGCTGGGGAGACTCAAAAGTCTTTGTTTTTTTATGCCGACGGTTTTTAAATATAATATAATATATATATTAATTTTAAGAATTAATTATATATTATATTATATTCATGTGCATAGTTGACTTGAAATTTTTAGTCCGTTACGTCGAGCGTTGAGAGTTGACTCTGGTCCCGGTTCCGGATTTTCGAACGTCCTTGCGTACAATTTAATATCTTGTACTTTGCGTTTTGAATCTTGTACTCTTGTAATTTTGAGACGTTTCTTATCCAAAATTGGAACCTCTTTGATTGTCTTTTGTACTTTTGAGCTTTTTGGTCGTTTGCGTCTTCAATTCGTCGAATCTGCCTTTTGTCTTCACCTTTTATTATTTAAACGAATATCACTTGTAAATAGGACAATTGTAACTAAAAGCTTGTCTTTCTTGAGGAATAATGCTATGAAATATATGTTCGTTTTTAGCATTATCAGTTTGAATATGAATATTACCTTGAATTAGAAAGATAACCTACTGTAAATAACAAAAGTTCCTTAATCTTAGATGATTACTTGGAATGGATTAGAAAGCTTGGAAGTAGACTTGCAAACTTGTAAGTATTCTTGATTTTTATGAAACTATACTTATGAAATTTATGAAGAACACTTAGAACTTGAAGATGGAACTTGAGAGAGATCAATTAGATGAAGAAAATTGAAGAATGAAAGTGTTTGTAGGTGTTTTTGGCCGTTGGTATATGGATTAGATATAAAGGGTATGTAATTTTGTTTTCATGTAAATAAGTCATGAATGATTACTAATGTTTTTGTAATTTTATGAGATATTTCATGCTAGTTACCAAATGATGGTTCTCACTTGTGTTAGGTGACTCACATGGGCTGCTAAGAGCTGATAATTGGAGTGTATATACTAATAGTACATACATCTAAAATTTGTGTATTGTACGAGTACGAATACGGGTGCATACGAGTAGAATTATTGATGAAACTGAACGAGGTTGTAATTGTAAGCATTTTTGTTAAGTAGAAGTATTTTGATAAGTGTCTTGAAGTCTTTCAAAAGTGTATGAATACATATTAAAACACTACATGTATATACATTTTAACTGAGTCGTTAAGTCATCGTTAGTCTTTACATGTAAATGTTGTTTTGAAACCTTTAGGTTAACGATCTTGTTAAATGTTGTTAACCCATTGTTTATTATATCTAAAGAGATGTTAAATTATTACATTATCATGATATTATGATATATTAATATATCTTAGTATGATATATATACAGTTAAATGTTGTTACAACGATAATCGTTACATATATGTCTCGTTTCAAAATCATTAAGTTAGTAGTCTTGTTTTTACATATGTAGTTCATTGTTAATACACTTAATGACATGTTTACTTATCATATATCATGATTAAACATAGTGTGACAATATCTTAATATAATTCATATGTAATTAGTAAGACGTTGTTATAACGATAATCGTTATATATATCGTTTCGAGTTTCTTAATTCAATAAACATAATTTTATGTACATGATAATGCTAAAAACGAACATATATTTCATAGCATTATTCCTCAAGAAAGACAACCTTTTAGTTGCAATTGTACTATTTACAAGTGATATTCGTTTAAATAATAAAAGGTGAAGTCAAAAGACAGATTCGACGAATTGAAGACGCAAACGACCAAAAAGCTCAAAAGTACAAAATACAATCAATGAGGTTCCAATTATTGATAAGAAACGTCTCAAAATTACAAGAGTACAAGATTCAAAACGAAAAGTACAAGATATTAAATTGTACGCAAGGACGTTCGAAAATCCGGAACCGGGACCAGAGACAACTCTCAACGCTCGACGCAACGGACTAAAAATTATAAGTCAACTATGCATATGAATATAATATAATATATAATTAATTCTTAAAATTAATATATATATTATATTATATTTAAATAAACGTCGGCAGAAGAAAACAACCAAAAGTGGCTCTCCCCAGCTGGCCATGCGATCGTATGGCCTGGAAGGCATAAATCCATGCGATCGCATGAGCCCCTTTTCCAGATCACGGGCCTATAAAAATCGAGCTTTGGTGCACCATTTTTCCATCCATAATATCAATCTCTCTATCTATATACGTAGTATATATTTATATTTATATTTTAATTTTAATTTTAATTTTAATTCTAATAATAAGGGTATGTTAGCGAATGTTGTAAGGGTGTAAGTCGAAATTCTGTCCGTGTAACGCTACGCTATTTTTAATCATTGTAAGTTATGTTCAACCTTTTTAATTTAATGTCTCGTAGCTAAGTTATTATTATGCTTATTTAATCCGAAGTAATCATGATGTTGGGCTAAAAATATTAAAATTGGGTAATTGGGCTTTATACAATAATTGGGGTTTGGACAAAAGAACGACACTTGTGGAAATTAGACTATGGGCTATTAATGGGCTTTATATTTGTTTAACTAAATGATAGTTTGTTAATGTTAATATAAAGATTTACAATTGGACGTCCCTATAAATAACCATATACACTCGATCGGACACGATGGGCGGGGTATTTATATGTACGAATAATCGTTCATTTAACCGGACACGGGAATGGATTAATAGCCACTAGAATTATTAAAACAGGGGTGAAATTATATACAAGGACACTTGGCATAATTGATAACAAAGTACTAAAACCTTGGGTTACACTCAGTCGACATCCTGGTGTAATTATTAAACAAAGTATTAAAATCTTGTTACAGTTTAAGTCCCCAATTAGTTGGAATATTTAAACTTCGGGTATAAGGATAATTTGACGAGGACACTCGCACTTTATATTTATGACTGATGGACTGTTATGGACAAAATCAGACGGACATATTAAATAATCCAGGACAAAGGACAATTAACCCATGGGCATAAAACTAAAATCAACACGTCAAACATCATGATTCCGAAAAGTTTAAATAAGCATAATTCTTTTATTTCATATTTAATTTCCTTTATTTTATATTTAATTGCACTTCTAATTATCGCACTTTTATTTATTGTTATTATATTTAATTGCAATTTTAATTATCGTACTTTTTAATTATCGCAAGTTTATTTTATCGCACTTTTATTATTCGCAATTTCATTATCGTTATTTACTTTACGCTTTAAATTAAGTCTTTTATTTATTTAATATTTTACATTTTGTTTTAACTGCAACTAAAGTTTTTAAAACCGATAAACCGGTCATTAAACGGTAAAAACCCCCTTATAATAATAATATTACTTATATATATATTTGTATTTTTATAAATTTAAACTAATATAGCGTTAAGCTTTGATTAAAAGATTTTCCCTGTGGAACGAACCGGACTTACTAAAAACTACACTACTGTACGATTAGGTACACTGCCTATAAGTGTTATAGCAAGGTTTAAGTATATCCATTCTATAAATAAATAAATATCTTGTGTAAAATTGTATCGTATTTAATAGTATTTCCTGCTAAAATTTAAGCTATTTTATATACACCTCGCATAACATCAAGTATTTTTGGCGCCGCTGCCGGGGAACCATCTAGCTTAAAAGCCGGAAGTGCAACGCTAATATAAAAAAAAAAATTACGCTTTTGTAAAAATACGTTTTAATATATTCAAAAATATAAAAAGAAAACAAAAATATAAATATTTTTAAGAGTTTGTTAAATATTTAAGTTCTATAAAAGTTTATTTATCTTTATTTTATAAAAATATAAGTTTTATTTAATTTATATAAATATATTACATAAATATATAAAACAGAAAATTCAACACAGCAAAAAAATAAAAATAAAATAAAAACACTCGAATCCGGTACTGTAGCAGCCCACTCTGTGGCCCGAAACCCTATCCCATGCGATCGCATGGCTGGATAACTTAGGACTCATGCGATCGCATGAGCCCGTCTGACACGCCACAGTTGACTGAATACTGCATTAATTACGGTTTATAATTATTATTATTATATTTAAACCCTAATTAGGTTAGATTAGTTAAATATTTAATTTAGTTATTTATTTAATTTGTATTTTTAAGTTTAATTAGTTTTATAAAATATAAAATTAATAGTTTTATAAAATAAATAATATAAAAATAATATTTTTATAAAAATTGTACTTTTTACAACTTTTAGTATATTTTTATATTTTATCCCTTTTTAATTGTTTTAGCGTAACTTTTGTAATTTTTGCTCGTATTTATTTTTAATTCATAGTTTTTGCCATAGTTATTTTTATTTCTAGATTTTTAGGCTTTGCCGTAAAATCCCTTAAGTGCTTTTTTTTAGACTAAGATTTAAGTGCTTTAGAATTCTGCGGCGTTTTTTTTAAAGTTTTAATACCTTTTTGAGATATTGCCATTTGGGATATAGTTTTTCCTGTAAGCTTTAATATTTTTAGACCCTTTTACCTATGTATCAAGTATCATTCCAATTAGTAATCTCAATTTGCGATTATAATTTTAAGTTAGTGATAGTAATAAGGTTGGGTTAGTTGAGTTTTTTTTAAGTTTTATAGTCATTTTTTTTCTTTCTTATTTTTCGACGCCTTTTATTTTTAGATCTTTTCTTTTTCGACCTTTTTCGACGCGCTCTTTTTCTTTCTTATTTCTCGTCATTCTAGTTTTTAGGACTTATAATTTTTTTCTACTTCTTATCTATACTTCTTAAAATTGCGAAAATTTATTTTAAGTGGTTAAATTGATAGACATCAAAATTTTCTGGTTCGTAGTAATAGTTGGATTTGTACGTGGACCGGGTTATTGGAGCCAAACAGTCCTCAATTATATTGAGACCAAACGAATCCTGCCCCTCTGCTGCATCTTTTGGCTATTCGAAACGTGGGCAAAATCAGAAAAGTCTATTAATTGGATAACTTATATAATTTTTTCTTTCCTTTTAAAAACTAATAGGATATTCAGTGAATGCACCGAGCAAGACGTTCACCACCTTTTGTACGTTCACCACTTGTAACTAGATCAAGACATCTAGCAAATATTATCGCCGTTGATTTTCCTTTAGAATCATCATCCAGTCGACTAAGTACTCCAATTCAAATTTCCGATAATCCATTTTTTGAACCCGACCTCACAATTGAGAATCCGGATAATATTCAGGGACAATTCATAGATCCTGAACCATTAAATTTTCCTCCGGAACCACCAATCATTCAAACAGAGATTGTTGAGGAACGAACCATTAAATCAGAATCCTCTAGTGATTCGGATTCAACAAATTCAATCATGGAAAATCTGGAACCTTTAAGTATGGAAGACCGAATGAGAGCTAAACGCACTGGCTAAGGTCACGCAGTTACTCATCCAGACATTAATGCGCCAGATTATGAAATCAAAAGACAAATTCTACATATGGTGACTAATCAATGCCAATTTAGTGGTGCGCCGAAGGAAGATCCAAATGAACATCTTCGTACCTTTAATAGGATCTGCACACTATTTAAAATAAGAGAAGTTGAGGATGAACAGATATATCTCATGTTATTTCCCTGGACTTTAAAGGGAGAAGCCAAAGATTGGTTGGAATCATTACCTGAAGGGGCGATCGATACATGGGACGTTTTAGTTGAAAAATTTCTTAAACAATTCTTTCCGGCATCTAAAGCCGTAAGACTTCAAGGAGAAATTGTTACGTTCACACAGAAGCCAAATGAAACTCTATATGAGGCGTGGACAAGATTTGGAAAGTTATTAAGAGGATGTCCGCAACATGGTTTAGATACCTGTCAAATAGTACAAATATTCTACCAAGGATGCGACATCACTACAAGGAAAGACATAGATATTGCAGCTGGTGGTTCCATTATGAAGAAAACCGAAACTGATGCTTACAAAATTATTGATAACACTGCTTCCCACTCACATGAGTGGCACCAAGAAAAAGATATCGTTAGATCATCTAAAGTAGCTAGAACCGATTCTAGCCATGACTTAGATTCCATTTCTGCAAAGATAGATGCTGTCGAGAGACGAATGGAAAAGATGACTAAAGATATCCACTCAATACGAATTAGTTGTGAGCAGTGTGGAGGACCACATTTGACAAAAGATTGTCTTAGTATTGAATTAACAATGGAAGAAAGAGAGAATATTTCATACATAAATCAAAGGCCTGGAAATAATTATCAGAATAATTATCAACCGCCAAGACCGATCTACAATCAAAACCAGAACTATAACCGAAATATTCCATACAACAACCAACAAGGTCCTAGCAATCAACAAGTATCCAATAATACTTACAACCAGCAAAGACCTAATTTTCAAAACAAACCACCACAAACCGATGATAAAAAGTCGAATTTAGAAGATATGATGACGAAGCTAGTTGAAACTCAAACGCAGTTTTTCACATCTCAGAAACAAACTAATGAACAAAATGCTCAAGCATTTAGAAATCAACAAGCTTCTATTCAAAATTTGGAACAAGAAGTAAGTAACCTAGCAAGGTTAATAGGTGAAAGAAAACCGGGAAGTTTACCTAGTGATACAAATGCTAACCCCCGAAATGAAACAGCTAAAGCCATTACCACAAGAAGTGGTACAACACTTAAACCACCTGAAATACCTGTAACTTCTGATGAAGCTATTCCTACTCCACAAGAACCACAACCTGAACAAGATAAGGAAAAAGAACCGGTAGTTGAAAAGGTTAATGAAGATAACACAGCTAAGGATAAGCCTTATGTTAAACCATACCAACCACCACTTCCTTACCCAAGTAAAATGAAAAAAGAGAAACTTGAAGCCGAGCAATCCAAATTCTTGGATATGTTTAAACAGATAAATGTAAATCTTCCTTTCATTGATGTGATTTCAGGAATGCCTAGATATGCTAAATTTCTGAAAGATCTAATCCCGAATAGAAAGAAAATGGAAGAACTGTCGGCTGTTACTATGAATGCTAATTGTTCAGCAGTGCTGTTGAATAAGATACCAGAAAAACTATCTGATCTAGGAAGTTTCACAATTCCATGTTTTCTGGGTAGTCTTAGTTCAATAGAAGCATTGGCAGACTTAGGTGCCAGTATAAATTTAATGCCGTATTCACTATACGCTAAACTAGACCTTGGAGAATTGAAACCAACAAGAATAAGCATACAACTAGCCGATCGATCAATAAAATATCCTAGAGGGATAATGGAGAACATGCTAGTTAAAGTTGGTACTTTAGTATTTCCAGTAGATTTTGTTGTTCTGGACATGGAAGAAGATTCTCAAGTTCCTCTCATATTAGGAAGACCATTCTTAAACACGGCTAAAGCAATGATAGACGTGTTCGGTAAGAAACTGACCCTAAGTATAGAGGACGAGAGTGTTACCTTTTCAGTTAATAGAGCAATGCAACAATCGCAATCTGCAGATGATACATGTTATTATATTCAAACTATAGATTCACATGCAGAATTATTAGAAGAATTTCCAGAATTACATGGAACAGGAGAATGTTCTTTAGGAAAAGGTAATGAACCAATTGATGAAGCTGAAATGTTAGCTACACTAATAGCTAATGGATATGAACCAACAACAGAAGAAATTCAAATGCTAAAAGAAGAAGACAGATATCGATATAAATCATCGATAGAAGAACCACCGACATTAGAGTTAAAGCCACTTCCAAACCATTTGGAATACGCTTATTTACATGGTGAATCTGAATTACCTGTAATAATATCGTCTTCTTTTACTAAAAATGAGAAATCTCAACTCATTTCTGTGTTGAAAGCTCATAAACCAGCCATTGCATGGAAGATTCATGATATTAAAGGAATAAGTCCTTCGTATTGCACACATAAAATCCTTATGGAAGAAGGTCATAAAACGTATGTGCAACGCCAACGAAGACTAAATCCGAATATGCAAGATGTAGTTAAAAAAGAAATTATTAAACTGCTAGATGCAGGTTTAATTTATCCAATCTCTGATAGTCCATGGGTAAGCCTAGTTCAATGCGTGCCTAAGAAGGGTGGCATGACTGTCATTACAAATGAAAAAAATGAGCTTATTCCTACAAGGACTGTAACAGGATGGCGTGTATGTATTGATTATAGAAAATTAAATGACGCCACCAGAAAAGATCACTTTCCCTTACCTTTCATTGATCAAATGTTGGAAAGATTAGCCGGAAATAGTTATTATTATTTTCTTGATGGATTTTTTGGATACTTTCAAATTCCAATAGCACCTGAAGATCAAGAGAAAACCACATTCACGTGCCCTTATGGTACTTTTGCTTACAAACGCATGCCATTTAGACTTTGCAACGCCCCTGCAACCTTTCAAAGGTGCATGATGGCGATTTTTCACGACATGATAGAAGAATGCATGGAAGTTTTCATGGATGACTTTTCAGTCTTCGGTGATACATTTGAATCATGTCTAGTTAATCTAGAACGAATGCTTATTAGATGCGAACAATCAAATCTAGTACTTAATTGGGAGAAATGCCATTTCATGGTTAAAGAAGGCATCGTTCTTGGACATAAAATTTCAAAAGAAGGAATTGAAGTGGATAGAGCTAAAGTAGATGTAATTGCTAAACTTCCACATCCCACCAATGTTAGAGGAGTTAGGAGTTTTCTAGAGCATGCCGGTTTTTACCGACGTTTCATAAAAGATTTTTCTAAAATTGCCACTCCTATGAATAAACTCCTAGAAAAGGATGCTCCATTCATCTTTTCAGATGAATGTATCAAATCTTTTAATATTCTTAAAGAGAAACTCACTAATGCGCCGATCATGATAACACCAAATTGGAATCTACCGTTTGAACTAATGTGCGATGCAAGTGATTTTGCAATGGGAGCCGTTTTAGGACAAAGGATTGCAAAACGATTTCAACCTATATATTATGCAAGTAAGACGTTACAAGGAGCACAAACAAATTATACAACTACTGAAAAAGAACTCCTTGCTATTGTCTTTGCTTTTGACAAATTTCGTTCATATCTCGTTCTAGCAAAAACGGTGGTCTATACCGACCATTCTGCTCTTAGATACCTATTTTCGAAACAAGATGCCAAACCAAGATTAATCCGTTGGATCTTACTCTTACAAGAATTCGATATTGAAATCCGAGATAAAAGAGGAGCAGAAAATCTCGCCGCTGATCATCTTTCTCGTCTTGAAAATCCTGAATTAGAAGTTCTAAATGAATCGGCCATACAAGACAACTTTCCTGATGAATATCTATTGAAGATAGATTATAATGAAATACCATGGTTTGCAGACTATGCAAACTACTTAGTATGTAGATTCCTTGAAAAAGGATTATCGTACCAAAAACGAAAGAAATTCTTCAGTGATATAAAACACTATTTTTGGGAAGATCCACATCTGTTTAAAAGTTGTCCCGATGGAATAATACGCCGATGTGTATTCGGAGATGAAGCTAGTAAAATTTTAAAGCATTGTCACACAGGACCAACAGGAGGGCACTATGGGCCTCAACTAACAGCAAGAAAAGTTTATGATGCTGGATTCTATTGGCCTACAATTTACAAAGACGCACACCTTCTTTGCAAATCCTGTGATGCTTGTCAAAGGGCCGAAAAAGTAAGTCAACGTGATGAAATGCCACAAAATGTCATTCAAGTATGTGAAGTATTTGACATTTGGGGTATTGACTTTATGGGTCCATTTTCAAAATCTCATAATAATCTCTATATTCTCGTACCCATTGATTATGTATCTAAATGGGCGGAAGCAAAAGCTCTCCCAACTAACGATGCACGAGTTGTAGTTAACTTTTTAAAACGTCTTTTTGCAAGGTTTGGAACACCGAAAGCTTTAATAAGTGATCGGGGAACTCATTTCTGTAATAATCAACTTGAGAAAGTTCTTAAAAGATATGGAGTAACTCATAAAATCTCCACCGCATATCATCCACAAACAAGTGGACAATTTGAAAATACCGACCGAGCTTTAAAACGTATTCTAGAGAAAACCGTAGGATCAAATCCAAAGGAATGGTCCATTAAATTGGAGGATGCACTCTGGGCTTTTAGAACAGCCTACAAAACTCCAATTGGAACCACACCTTTTAAACTCGTCTACGGAAAAGCATGTCATCTTCCAGTAGAAATTGAACACAAAGCATTTTGGGCTTTGAAGACATGTAATCTTGATTTACATGAAGCTGGACGTCTACGATTAAGTCAACTAAACGAATTAGAAGAATTAAGACATGAAGCATACGAAAATTTGTTAATCTATAAAGAAAGAACGAAGAAATGGCATTATAAAAGAATCAGAAGTTCAAAAGAATTTAAAGAAGGAGACAGAGTTCTTCTTTTCAATTCACGATTCAAGCTATTTCCTGGAAAATTGAAATCAAGATGGTCTGGACCATTCATAGTCAAAAGAGTTTTCCCATACGGAACGATAGAATTAATAAATTCAAATGGAATTGAATTTAAAGTCAATGGTCACAGAGTTAAACATTACATAGATAGTCCGATGGAAGTCGACAACGAAGTTAATCACAATTTCGATACCACATCTAACTAAGTGTGAGGAGAATCAAGTATTTTAAGGATTTAATGTATTTCTGTTAGAGTTAGATTGTCTATTTTCGTGTAGTTCTCGAAAATGGAACCCGAATGGTCTTTCCCTAACAGACCCTAAAGAACTAGTCTTCTCCCCCCATTCTAAATTTTTATTTTTTTTTAGGTTTTTACGAAATGAAGACTGCCTGTGAACTAAACCATGGTCTAATGCTACACGCTTTGATCACTAAACGTAATAATGGCACACTTCCGAGTGAAATAGTATCAGTAATCAGAGAAAGATTGGACGGAGTAAGAAAAGAATCCAGATGCGAAGATAATAAGTTACAATTTGGTAAAAGAAAATCAAAATCCGCAGCAAAAAGAAGAGCTCGACACCTTGAAATATGTCACAAATGCGGAAAATGGTCACATGGAGGTAAATGTTCAAATAATCAAACCTATTCAAATACCGAATTTGTTACTTTATGCAGAGACGGACCGTTCATATGTTTAGAAGAAAAAACACTGAATGCTCGAGGTTACGCCTATGTAGCTATGGAAAACCAAATAAACCGACTATCTTATGAATGAGATAGATCATATAACTAAGAATACTATCTCACAGGTAAGTCTGTACAGTTTTTATTTTTTTATTTTTATTTTTAACCTTTTGATAATAAATGCTAATTTGTTCGCTATAAAGTATTAAATTGGTATTGAATAAAATTAGGTTTGGCGATCGAAATTATTGATATCATATAAAAATTTATTACATCACTGCGAAATTTAACGTTTTAAGGTATAAATATCTTTAATCAATCAACCCAAAATATTTCAAAAATTCGTCATGAGTTAAATTAGGTCATGGAACCGAAATTACTTTACCGAAAAGAGGGGCGCATATTTTTGAAAATATTTAATTGATTAAAGTGGGATAAAAGCCAAAAAGATTTTTAATTTTATTTTTTACCATGTTTTTAAAATTAATATATAAATATTAAATTAATATTTTGAACTTTGTAAAATCAATATATTTAAAATTGTAAATATTTGAAAAATTAATCTTTTTAATATAATTTTGTATGTATAAAAACAAAAATATAATATAAGTTTGGTGTGAATTTATAATATGAATTTTTATTTAAGTTTGGTGTGAATTTTTAATTTTATGCATATTTTAAATTTAAGTTTGGTGTGAATTTAAAAACAAAAATTTACTTTATTTCGCTAAGTTAAAAATATGATTTTTAAAATTTGTCGCGAGTTGAAGACTAGGTCGTTGAACCGAAATTGCTTTACCCGAGGGAGGGACGAGAACTTTTATTATCATTATTTTTAATCTTATTGAATTAAAGTATGCCAAAAACATTAAAAATCCAAAAATCTTTACTTTTAAAACCGCGCTTTGATTTGATAAATTTTAAAAATTTTATTGAGGGACAGACTAGGACATCGATCCGAAACGCCCTCATCCTAAAAAGAAACAAATTTCTAAAATTTTATTAATTTTATGTTTTATAAAGGATAAGGTTTTATTTATTTAAAAAAAAGGGCAAAACACTGTAGCCGGCACCCCATGCGATCGCATGGGGTTTGCACTTGGAACCCATGCGATCGCATGGGGACCAAATGCAGGTCAGACTCAAAACTTCCAGCGGGTCTGTCTTCTCCACACAACACACACACAAACACGAACCAACCCCAAAATCACCTCTAAAATTCGCAATTTTCCACTGTAATTCGTCATTTTTCTTGCTCTAATCATGCCTAGATTCTCATTCTTCGGCAAAATGGTAAAAATTACACTCCTAAACTCATAAATTTGCTAGTTTTTGTGATAAATTCCAATTTTTTACCTAATGCAATTTTGTTAATTTCTAGTGTAATTAGTGTTAAATTGTTAGTATTTTATGCATGTATAACCTAGATTGATGCTATATAACATGATTTGAAGCCAAAAACTTCAAAATTTTTAGAAATCTAGGGTTTGTGTTCTTGAGCAATTTGGGGCTTTTTGATATAAATAGGTTATGGCCAATTTTTGTCATGAATTATTACTAAATTGAGTAGTGTAACATGTTTAGATAGTTAAATGATCCAAACATTGATCCTAAACATGATTTTTGGAGATTAAAGTGGACTTTTTAAGTCCAAAATTCATGAACTTGATTAATTTGATATATTTGCCATTTGAGACTTGTTTAATTATTAGTAATGAATATTTTGACATGTTATTTGAGTTAAAAGCTTATGAACTTTGTATACATTCTCATATTTGCTTATTTGAAAAGTGTAGAATTGTAAAAAATTGTGAAAATGTGTATAAGTTTAATTTTGATTTAACATGTTATAGTGATTGTTTTAAGTTGTTATTTTGCTAACACTAATGCATATTTGGATGCACAAATTTTGTGTTTAATGTGTTTTGCAGAAATTCGATACTGGAGGTTCAGGAGCATCATCATCTAGACGACCAGCACCAGAACCAGAACCAGAAATGCAACACGAACAAGAACCACAACAGGAACAACAACAACAACCTGATCAGCACGTGCCTTATTATGATAAGGTACAGTTTGTTGATGAATTCATAGTATTCCCAATGAGGCCGCCAGTAGAATTCCCAACGATTCCTGAGCACACTCTGCATCCTAATCTGAG
Organism: Rutidosis leptorrhynchoides; assembly: GCF_046630445.1. Classification (NCBI taxonomy): domain Eukaryota; kingdom Viridiplantae; phylum Streptophyta; class Magnoliopsida; order Asterales; family Asteraceae; genus Rutidosis; species Rutidosis leptorrhynchoides. The sequence goes on along the minus strand of NC_092335.1, from coordinate 350,565,383 downwards.
ATTTGATAGGAGATGGAGAGATTACGAGACATATCAAAGGAACAAATTCAAATTGGTAACAAAAAATGTAGAGGTGCCAAGGGTAATCGATTGGGCCCCTTTGGAAACGGTCCATCTAGCTGACCGTGTTAGATAGCTTTTAGTTCAAAGGTATGGCAGTTCTTCTTTTACAGATTGGGAACGTCTTTTCACCATTCGTAGACCTGTATATAAGGAATGGTGTGTTGAGTTGATGAATACTGTATCACTTGATAAAAATATAGTTAGAATAGATGATAGAAGATATCTTAGGTTTATCCTTGGCGGTAGGATGTACAGAATGTCCATGCTGGACATGGCCAGGGCCTTACAGATATATACACCTGGTGAGTTGCTATTACCCGATTGTACAAATTTGATTCATTATGGTGAAAGGGTAGATAGTAACTTTGACGTTGACGCCATTTTGAGGCGTATGTCACATTTTGATGTTTTTACACGAGCAGGAGGACACTCCTATACACATATTGACAGAGCCGAGCTTCGTATTATTCATAGATTTTTAGCTAACTCGATTACACAGAGAGGTCATAATAAAGAAAAAATTACCTTACATGATTTATTCTACCTAAAGTGTATTCGGGATCCTAGAAGCTTTGTCAATATCCCTTACTGTGTTGCTTTTTATTTATCTAAAATGGTAGAGGGAATGCAAGACGGGAGTATAATAGGAGGAGGTATTTTTGTTACTCTCATTGGAGAGTATTTAGGTGTTGATAGGAACCAAGGGGGTCCATTACAGCTTTGTAGAGAACAGGTTGAGCCCTTAGGATTGAAAGTTTATGTGGGTGCTAAGGTATTGAAAAGTAGACGTAACCAGGCAGTACCCTATGAGGGATCTCATCCTCAGGTAGAGAAAGGCTCAGACGAGGAAATGGAGGAGGTGGAAGACATTAGGGATGTCTTTCGAGATGCTATTCTTGACGTCCACGTTCGTATAGATGAGGAAGCAATGACGAACGCGGCCAGACATAGTATATATGAGCAGTGGAACTCCGAGCGAGTATACGAGGATTATAGGCGACGCCAACACGATAGCTGGTTAGTTCATCAACACCAAATCTTGAGCCAGCTATCATATCAGGTACCAAATAATTACGTACCTACTCGACCTGCTCATTTTCCGCCACACAGCCCCGATATCCGATCACCCTTTAACCGATATGACTATAATCAAGCCTATCAGAACACCTATAACCAACAATGGAACCCACCTGACGAGATGAACTGGAACCCATATCCAGACTGATTTAGTTCCATTTGGTTATTTATATGATTTTTATGTTTTTATCTTTTTACTTATTCATGTTTAAACTTATGTTATTGAATATACTTATGTAATCTTTATCATTTTTATTATTATTGTGTACTAGTATTTCACATTTAGGATTTGAAAGTGGGATATTAAGTCCCATTTCAAATTGCCATGCATGTTTATATTTGTATGTATGTATATGGTAAATTGTACAAAACAGGGTAAAACATCGCATTTTCAAAGACCGGCATTAAGTTCAGCAAAAGCTACTAATTTTGACGACAAGATAAATGTGATGTAACAACAGACGGAATGGACAAATGATATGTACCATTTATCATTCAGCAAACAAACACCAATATGTTTGGAAACTTTGGTAAAATTTAATCATTTCTACGCTAATCACCCTCAATAATTTAAATTGTTACTGATTTCTTGCAAATGAGGGCATTGCAAGATCGTAAGTGTGGGAAGGGGTTAAATTCTTTCGGATTTTCAAAATTTTTTTTACTTTAAACACTTGGTTACCATTAGAAATACTAGTAAAGTAGTAGTTGTATTAGAATCTAGTGCTCTCTGATAATAAAGAACAGCCCTAGTCTTATATACTGACTACCCAATTCTAGTAAAATTTTTTAAAATTTTCAATTAAATGAACTCAAAATCATGTTTATACATATTTATGAACGATAAAACTAGGTGTTAACACCGAAATTATTGTTACCTCGGAAAGGACATAAATTGAGAAACAAACCAAAATGTTAAAATTCATTTAAAATGGAATAGAGGACAATAAAAAGGAAAATAAAAGCCAAGTGTGGGAAATTTTCACCGAGTTATTCAAAATACATATCACATATTTTTGTACAAATAATTGAAAATACTTTTGTTTTGGACGATAATTAACTGTTTTACCCGATGAAAGAAAAGAAGAGATGGATCTACACGATGAATCAATTCCATCGTTAAAAGGAAGTAAAGTCTTTCGAAAAAGACACGCGCTTCTTGATTTAGGTCATGAAGTTGTCGTCCAGACCAGCTGTAGGTTGATGAAAAATCTAGAAAAGTCATCTCTAAAATCAGCAGGAAATCCACGGACCTTAGCATAAAACAGGGTCGCCAAGTGGTCAGATTTATCCTAACCATGAGAACGATTTATCTCATACAATGGGGGGCACCATGCAAATTAGCTTGATAAGACTAATAAATCAGATCCCCAGACAGGATAATCTCCTTAAAAGATCAAAAATCAGCTTTTAAGCCTGATATTACTCAATCCTAGAGATTGACCTTAAAGATTGAGAATTCAAACTCATGGAATTCAATGATATCTAAACTCGAGCTTGAACGAGAAAATATTTTGATCAAATTATAAACCGATTTGTTTTCTGAAAACCCATTTTCAATGCGTTCATTACCATTGAACGTAAAATCCTAGGAATTCACCTGGAATTCATTAGGTCATCTGAACCAAATCGGGTGTCAACCGTAAGAACGGTGGTTGCATAGCATGGTCGAAGACAAGACCTTGTGCCAGACCGAAAAATCATAAGGGTGAGCTTTACTATTGCTCCTACAAAGGATAGTAATTGCGTCCGACACGTTATAGACCATAATTAAAAGCATGTCAGGGGACATTGCCTTAACAGTTGCTTGTTCAACGCTTTCCTTTATAACCGGACGGTAGTTTACCGAAAGGTAATATACGGAGCAAGTATACTGGATGTGTTGCTTTCCTAATACAAGGTTAGCAAGTGGGTGACACAAAACCACAAGTTTTGAGCTAAAATTTTCAAATCTGAAACCCACCAAGCCCACAAAAATATTTTGCAAACACCGGTGAAGGGTTATTCCGAAAAACTTATCTAGGGTAAAAACTAGATTTAATTTTCAAAAGATCAAATGTTTTCATAAAGATCCAATTTCCTTAATGGATCTAAATTTTATAGTCATGTGGGACTGTAAACCGCATCGTTACTACCATTGTTTATACCGCCGTAAAGAAATCACTGATGTACAAAGTGTGAAGAATAAAGAAGTGATTCTAGTATTTCAAGACTATATTTCTTGAGGACAAGCAACGCTCAAGTGTGGGAATATTTGATAATGCTAAAAACGAACATATATTTCATAGCATTATTCCTCAAGAAAGACAAGCTTTTAGTTGCAATTGTCCTATTTACAAGTGATATTCGTTTAAATAATAAAAGGTGAAGACAAAAGACATATTCGACGAATTGAAGACGCAAACGACCAAAAAGCTCAAAAGTACAAAATACAATCAATGAGGTTCCAATTATTGATAAGAAACGTCTCAAAATTACAAGAGTACAAGATTCAAAACGAAAAATACAAGATATTAAATTGTACGCAAGGACGTTTGAAAATCCGGAACCGGGACCAGAGTCAACTCTCAGCGCTCGACGCAACGGACTAAAAATTACAAGTCAACTATGCATATGAATATAATATAATATATAATTAATTCTTAAAATTAATATATATATTATATTATATTTAAATAAACGTCGGCAGAAGAAAACAACCAAAAGTGGCTCTCCTCAGCTGGCCATGCGATCGCATGGCCTGGAAGGCATAAATCCATGCGATCGCATGAGCCCCTTTTCCAGATCACAGGCCTATAAAAATCGAGCTTTGGTGCACCATTTTTCCATCCATAATATCAATCTCTCTATCTATATACGTAGTATATATTTATATTTATATTTTAATTTTAATTTTAATTTTAATTCTAATAATAAGGGTATGTTAGCGAATGTTGTAAGGGTGTAAGTCGAAATTCTGTCCGTGTAACGCTACGCTATTTTAATCATTGTAAGTTATGTTCAACCTTTTTAATTTAATGTCTCGTAGCTAAGTTATTATTATGCTTATTTAATCTGAAGTAATCATGATGTTGGGCTAAAAATATTAAAATTGGGTAATTGGGCTTTGTACTATAATTGGGGTTTGGACAAAAGAACGACACTTGTGGAAATTAGACTATGGGCTATTAATGGGCTTTATATTTGTTTAACTAAATGATAGTTTGTTAATGTTAATATAAAGATTTACAATTGGACGTCCCTATAAATAACCATATACACTCGATCGGACACGATGGGCGGGGTATTTATATGTACGAATAATCGTTCATTTAACTGGACACGAGAATGGATTACTAGCCACTAGAATTATTAAAACAGGGGTGAAATTATGTACAAGGACACTTGGCATAATTGATAACAAAGTACTAAAACCTTGGGTTACACTCAGTCAACATCCTGGTGTAATTATTAAACAAAGTATTAAAATTTTGTTATAGTTTAAGTCCCCAATTAGTTGGAATATTTAAACTTCGGGTATAAGGATAATTTGACGAGGACACTCGCACTTTATATTTATGACTGATGGACTGTTATGGACAAAAACCAGACGGACATATTAAATAATCCAGGACAAAGGACAATTAACCCATGGGCATAAAACTAAAATCAACACGGCAAACATCATGATTACGGAAAGTTTAAATAAGCATAATTCTTTTATTTCATATTTAATTTCCTTTATTTTTTATTTAATTGCACTTCTAATTATCGCACTTTTATTTATTGTTATTATATTTAATTGAAATTTTAATTATCGTACTTTTTAATTATCGCAAGTTTATTTTATCGCACTTTTATTATTCGCAATTTCATTATCGTTATTTACTTTACGCTTTAAATTAAGTCTTTTATTTATTTAATATTTTACATTTTGTTTTAACTGCAACTAAAGTTTTTAAAATCGACAAACCGGTCATTAAACGGTAAAAACCCCCCTTAAAATAATAATATTACTTATATATATATTTGTATTTTTATAAATTTAAACTAATATAGCGTTAAGCTTTGAATAAAAGATTTTCCCTGTGGAACAAACCGGACTTACTAAAAACTACACTACTGTACGATTAGGTACACTGCCTATAAGTGTTGTAGCAAGGTTTAAGTATATCCATTCTATAAATAAATAAATATCTTGTGTAAAATTGTATCGTATTTAATAGTATTTCCTGCTAAAATTTAAGCTATTTTATATACACCTCGCATAACATCAGTACATAACTCATTGTTAAAATACCTAGTGAGATACTTACTTATCATAATATCATGTTAACTATATATATAATCATATATATGTCATCATACAGTTTTTACAAGTTTTAACGTTCGTGAATCACCGGTCAACTTAGGTGGTCATTTGTCTATATGAAACCTATTCTAATTAATCAAGTCTTAACAAGTTTGATTGCTTAACATGTTGGAAACACTTAATCATGTAAATATCAATTTCATTTAATATATATAAACATGGAAAAGTTCGGGTCACTACAGGAGTCACCGACCTAAGGAAGCCACTGGCTTACCACTGAAGCTGCCGGCTTGGCCACCATTTCTAAAAAGTATAAATAGAACGATCCTGTTTTAGTTTTCAATGTACCCTTCAATACCTAGATAGCAGTTTTGTTTTTATTTAGGGTTTTCTCTAAAACCCTTAGATTAGGTTTACTTTTATTGTAATCAAGATTATTCAAGTTTTTAATCCAAGTTTCTTTAAACTACCTTTTTAAGGTATGATTCTATCTTTATTTTATCATTTATTCTATTTTATTTATTTTATTTGTTTTTGTTCGTCTTCCACTATGAACTAAACGTTCGTAGTGGTTACGTGGACGAAAACTAAACTTCGTCTGAGAATCAGATGAAGCCGCCGGCTTCACCAGTCCATGCCGCCGGCTTGACGGGAACAAAGCTGTCGGCTTCGTGCTTCATCCGTACAGTTTCTGGTTCTTTTCCAGATCTGTAGGGTCGAGTTTCCGTAATGATATTTGAACTGTTTTGAATCTGTTATGCTTTAATATACTTGTTTGCCATGCTTAATGATTAGATAACATGATTTTAGCGTTGATTAATACTTAATCCGATGATCTATTATTCGACTCATGCTACTTGTTTAGATCTAGTCCATCAAACTTCTTAAATTTGAATTGCATGCAACTAGGTTAAACAACATAACAGTGATAAACTTTTTTAATTAGAATTACGCTTATATAATAGAGTTTGATATTTTTAGGCTTAATCGAAGATCATGTGTTTGGATTTGTTTAGTTAATGATTGCATGAAAACTTAGTAGTAATTGACTTTCAGCTAGTAACTTGAGTTGATCTACTTGGTATTTAATAGCTTATATAATTTGTCAGTCTATTTACATGTTGATCCTTATCACAAGATTAATATGTATAATGTAATTGAATTGAACATGAAGAATTGAGATGTTAGTTATGCACATCACATATCTAGCATATGCTTTAAGTCCTACCTATTGAATAATATGCAACACTTAACTTAACCTGTTTAGGGATAATAATTGGTCTATGCTTATTATTTTTCCATGTGTTAATATAAGTTATGAAACTTGCTTAATAAGATTCTCATACAAGTTGATTATCCATGTAACTATTTATTTATAATTGTTTATTTTAATCTTTATTTCTTACTTTATTATTTTGTTATTCAATTCATTAAGAAAGCACCTTCAATTATCTCTTTCCATAGAGATAATATCCAAAACCTAAACAAAAAACCAAAAACATAAATATATATTTCTAATTCTTTAATAAGAGTTAGACTAAAGAATAAAACAACTTATAACGCATCTACGCTCCCTTGGGACGATAACCTAAAATACTACATCTGATCGGGTTTTGTTGCTTGTTAGGGTGTTAAAAGTAAAATAAAGGTTTTATAAATTTAAAAGTTGAAAGATAAGTTAAGCACTACTGCACACACACTTTTGATACATCAACTTTTTGGCGCCGCTGCCGAGGAGCGCGGTAAATACGGAAATTGAATATATTTTGGTTATTGATATTTCTTGAAAACGGGTGATGACTGTCTTCCTTTAGGGGAAGGTTGCTGGGCTTCCGATTTAAAGGGCTCTGCCGGAACCTAGACGCTGAAGGGTCACTTAAATATTGAAAGATTCAATAGGCCGTGTATGTTTGATTATTCGTGGTTATGTGATAAAAGTTGTTATTTAATATTTATATTATTAATTATGTCATGAATATTTATTACTATATTTATCAATTTTATTAATATACTAATAAATTTCCTAAATATCCTCATAAACATAAAATTCATAATAAGAAAAGGAATTAGAATAACTTTAAAATTAAACTATGTATGTCCTTTTAAGTCTAAAACATTTCCTTCTAAAAAATTTCTTTTTATGATTTTAGATCACATGAATACTCGATCCAAGAAACCTGTCTTACAAGACATGTTACCAAATTCCGATATATTATTTAAACCTTCTAAAGAGCCGAATATTGTTAGGAAATTAAATTTCGATGAAGGAACTACTTCTAATGATAAATCATTATCTAGTCCACCATCTAGTCCTGATTCTAATTTGGGATCTCTTTTTGGTTCAGACATTGAAATAACTACTGAAAATTCAATGGAAGCATTAATGAAAGCAGTTCGGGAAGGATTAGGTCATGCTATTACTCAGCCAACTATAACTGAAAACTTTGATATTAAGGGTCCTATCTTTCACTTGCTTAAGGATAACCAATTTAGAGGTACTGAAAAATAAGATGCTAATGCTCACATTTAGAATTTTAAGGATATTTGCAATCTGTTTAATATTAATAATGTGGAAAGTAATGTCATCTATCTTCGTTTGTTTCCGTGGTCGTTAAAAGATGAAGCTAAAGAGTGGTTAAATTCGTTACCCAGAAGAGATATCACTAGTTGGTATACTATGGTTGAAATTTTTTTAACTCGTTTCTTTCCCGCATCCAAAACTGTCACCCTTCAAAATGAAATTGCTAATTTTTGTCAGAAAACTAATGAGACACTTTACTCTGCTTGAGTTCGATTTGGTCAAATGCTTAGGGGTTGTCCACAACATGGTTTGGATAAGTTTAAAAAGGTAACTACTGTGATGACCTGGAAATTTTCGACCAAATTTAAACTTAATCTTCATATGATTTCGACACGATAAGCAAAGTCTATTAAACTAAGTCTAAAATTTTTTGAACTGTTTACATGGATTTAGTTACCCTTTGACTATTCCCGATGATTCATGAACAAAGGTGTGTAAATAAATATTTTATTTAAATACTTACTTTCATTATTAATATTGATATTTGTATTATTGATTTAATATATGATGAGATTTGATAAGCATAATTGGTTGTATCAAGTGTAACTATAGTTGTTATAATATTATTGTTATTACTTTCAATATTAATGTCAATATTAGTATTATTAGTATTACTGTTATTATTATATTAATATCAGCATTTTTAAATTATTATTTTATTTGAAATATATAAAGTATTATAAGTAATGATATTATTATTATCATTTTCATATCAAATCTATCATTATTATTAATAATGTTAGTATTCTTATTATTATAAGTGTTAATAATACTATTAACATTAATACATTAATAATTACTAATGTTAGTTAAATTATAAATAGATATATAACTACTGATGTATATATAAATACTTATACACATATAAATTACAGATTGATTAAATATATATACAAACATAGATTCATATATATAACTACGCATATACACATATATGAATAAATAAATAAATAAAACAACTATAAGATCCAAAATCTGTTAGACATCTTGATCGCTACTGTTGATGATTTCCTCAAATCGTACCAATCAAATACAATAACAACAAAATCAGTTAACTACCCTCACTATCTTTTTATTTTCTTTTATTTTTTTTGGTAACCAATGATTATTCCTGTCGAGAGTTATTAGATATAGAACAAGCAGGTATTCAGTGTTTTTGAAAAACTCAATCAACTTCACACTCACCATTCGACAACCATTTTAAAACATCACCAAACGACCGGCCATCTCCACCCTTCACCTTTATAAACGAAAACCACCATAGCTCATGACTTCTGCAACTCCCTTTTTGTTGCTGCACTTTTCGGTTGTAATCCACGCATAAACCAAAACCCATTTGGCTGCTACTACTACGGGTTATTCTGTTTCTTTCCATCTTGTTCGAGAACCAAACTGCAATACCACCTACATGTTTCGACCCAACATAAACCACAATCGAACACCATTAAAGGTTCTGCTGCAGCTTGTTTTATTTCTTTTCTAACTGTAAAAGAATCGATCAATCACCTCCCTTGTTTCTTTTCTATACGGCTGCAACCATTTTCCCTACAAACAACAACTCACCTCACTCGCCACCCTTTCTTTTCCCTCTCTCTAGCTCTCTCTCTCTACTAACGTGAACCATCTTCTTTCTGTTTCTACTATTATTTTAAAACGAAGTTAAGCTAAAGGTGTCGATGACTTTATATAAGGTTGTGAATTGCTGTAAAGAATTGAGACACAAATTACATATTAAAATATACAAATCATCATATTTTCGCTTGTAACCTTCAAATTGTATAATTTTTTATATAAAGAAAAAGATAGTGGGAGACTTGATGATGATTATTCACCTACTATTTCTTTTTTCTTCAGCTTGTTCGGTTCTTGGTGGGCCGAGACACAATCACCCAACAAATGAATTGTTCTATTCCATGTGTAAATTTTAAAACATCCACTTGTGCAATAAGTATGATGTGTGAGCTGTGTGGGTCGATATTATCATCACAGAAGACCACTTTAGTGGATAAAGGTACAAGCATTATTTAATCAGTATTACTATTGTTAATTTATATTATTATTATGAAAAAAAAATATTTATTTAAAACAACAAGATTATGGAGATAGATATTAAGTTTATAATTTAAAAAGATATTAAGGTCTTATAAAGAAAAATAATATAGATTAGATAATAGTGATGCTGGAATCGAATTACAGATTTAAACAAATGGGTCGTAAGATTTAATGGGTGTTAAAAGAAAACAGACAAATAATGGGTAAATAAATTTACGGGACAAATTATATCAGATAATAAGGAATAGATCAGTGGTTCGGCATGTGTTTGATGATCTAGAGTTCTGGAGTTCGAAACTGGCTCCTGCATTTTTTTATTTAGTTATTTATCAACATGGGCTCATAGGTTAAAAGTTGGTCTTCAAGTAAAGGTTGGGCCAGGCTTTGAATTAGGATTTTAAATGGTAAAATATAATTGGGCAGAATATTAAATTAGAGTAATAGGCGCTAGCTTGAAGGTTATGTGCGTGTGACGGGTAGCTAGAGGTCGCATGTTCGAGTCCCCTCCCAGGCAGTTTATTTTTAATGCTCCTAAGGTATAATTTGATATTTTTATTATTATTATTACTAGTATTATTATTATTATTATCATTAACATTATTATTATCACAAATATTAGTAATATTATTAACAAATAACATTTTTTTTTATCTTTAGTAGTATTATCATTATTATTAATATTAAAAGTATCTTCATCAGCATTATTAATATTATTAGATTTATCATGATTTTTAGTATTATTTCTATCATTATTATTATTAGTATTATTAATTCATCAAATAAAGATTTTTCTATATAAAAATGTATTTATGACATAAAACATGTCTACATTAATATTTTTGTAATAAATATTAATTATCTAGTCAAAGTATATAAAAATAAATATATCTAATGAGGTTATTAATGAAACATTAAAATAACAACTATATCACTAATAATATGTAAATTTGTTCGATTACCATTATACGTGTTAATATATATATATATATATATAAATGATATAGGTTCGTGAATCCGAGGCCAACCCTGCATTGTTCAATGTCGTCATATGTATTTTTACTACAAAATACATTAGTGTAAGTTTCATTTGCTCCCGTTTTACTCATTACATTTTTGGGCTGAGAATACATGCAAATGCTTTATTAACTGTTTTACAATATTTATATGCGTGAGTTTCATTACTCCCTTTATATATATATTTTTGGGACTGAGAATACATGCGCTGCTTTTATAAATGTTTTACGATATAGACACAAGTAATCGAAACTACATTCTATGGTTGGATTATCGAAGTCGAATATGCCCCTTTTTATTAAGTCTGGTAATCTATGAATTAGGGAACAGACACCCTAATTGACGCGAACTCTAAAGATATATCTATCAGGCCCAACAAACCCATCCAAAGTACCGGATGCTTTAGTACTTCGAAATTTATATCATGTCCGAAGGAGGATCCCGGAATGATGGGGATATTCTTATATACAAATTGTGAATGTCGGTTACCAGGTGTTCAATCCATATGAATGATATTTTTGTCTCTATGCATGGGACGTATGTTATTGAGAAATGCATATATGAAATCTTGTGGTCTATTAAAATTATGAAATGATTATTTATGTTAAACTAATGAACTTCCAACCTTTTGGTTGACACTTTAAAGCATGTTTATTTTCAGGTACGAAAGAAATCTTCCGCTGTGCATTTGCTCATCTTAGAGATATTACTTGGAGTCATTCATGACATATTTCAAAAGACGTTGCATTCGAGTCGTTGAGTTCATCAAGATTATTATTATTAAGTCAATTATAGTAAGATATATTATGAAATGGTATGCATGCCTGTCAACTTTCGATGTAATGAAAGATTGTCTTTTCAAAAATGAATGCAATGTTTGTAAAATGTATCATATAGAGGTCAAGTACCTCGCGATGAAATCAACTGTTGTGAATCGTTTATAATCGATATGGACTTCGTCCGGATGGATTAGGACATGTCTATTACAGTTGGTATCAGATCGGTGGTCTTAGCGAACCAGGTCTTGCATTAGTGTGTCTAATTGATAGTCGTTAGGATGCATTAGTGAGTCTGGACTTCGACCGTGTCTGCATGTCAAAAGTTTTGCTTATCAATTCGTGTCAAAAATCATCTACTTATCATCCTTAGGAAATTACCTGCTTATCATTCCTAGTCTAGACACATATTGCTGTATTGATTGCATGAATAGTGTATAGATAAATTCATATCTTAGCGTATATGTTATTGTTACCTTTGCCTGACAGCTTCCGAAGATTCCTCCGTAACTTATGGGATTTTAGTATTATATATGCATATGTAAATTATGTATTACAGGGTACTAATCTACATCCTATAATCTGTTTCTTATCGAAAATCTTTCATCTGATCATACGAGATGAATCCCTCAACCAGTTTGAGTCCCTCAGATTCCGATAGCTATTCCGATAGTTATTCCGACAGCTATTCCTACATGGATTTTCAATTGAGCTCCGAAAGCAGTATGACTGGAATGGATAAACCAATTAGCCATCATCTATTCTGGATGAATTAAGGATGGGTTCGTTGTCGACTTAATCCATGGAGACGCAAAGAAGGCGATCCTTTCCATGAACCAAATTCACCTCTTGGCGATGAACCTGAAGCACTTACCGGCGAACCTGATCATGATACTATTTTCTATCTCATTTCCAGAATATCTCGCCACGATTATATTCTATATAAAATTCAAGATCTTATTCATTCGCTCGTTCCGACCGACAATCATCCTGGAATAATAGAAGAAGTCAACGAACTTCGAGCTCGAGTAATCAATCTGGAGAATATGGTGCAAAATTTACCAGCTTCAACAACATCACCGGTACCAACAGTACCATCAGTAACATCACCAGTACCATCACCAATCCATGCCTCAACATCCCATTCAGTACCTCGAGTACAATTATCGTTCTACGTATCGTTCTACATCAATTATCTTCGTTCTTTATGGCGATTATGTAATCTCTAATGTTTTAGAGATTATGTATTTCAGTTGTAACGGTAAATCAAATGAGATTAATATTATATTAACTCATTGAATCTATGATTACATCTGAAGAAAATATATATGTAAGTATATTTTCATAAAGATTGTAATTAAAAATTCTTTCGTACAAACTGTTAATGATGAAAATATTTTAACGGGTAGGTAATACCCGAGGAATATGTAGATTTCACATTAATAAGTTACACTGTACATTCTTCGAATCTGATTCAACAGTCATTTATTATCCTACTTACATCCACCGATATACGAATCCGTTCACCACAGAATAACCATTTTCATTCAATTTCATATTTGGATTTTGACTTATCAGATTCCAACAAGTGGCATAATGAAGAAAATATTTGACAAAATAAAATTTGTTAGAAACAAACAAATTAACTATAAGAAATTCTATTAAGAATCCACGCTAACAAAATCCTAGCTAACTGTTCCTAGCTAACTGTTAATTCCGTATTATATTTTAATTATCGCAATTTATTTATCGCAATTTAATTATCACAATTTTATTTCTCGCAATTTTATTTATCGTCATTTAATTTCTGTTATTTACTTTACGCACTTTATTTATCGTCATTTAATTTCTGTTATTTATGTTACGCACTTTAAATATCGGGACACGTATACAAAGTTTTGACATATCATATCGACGCATTTATATATATTATTTGGAATAACCATAGACACTCTATATGCAGTAATGATCGAGTTCTCTATACAGGGTTGAGGTTGATTCTATAATAATATATATAATTTGAGTTGTGATCGAGTCTGAGACATGTACACGGGTCACGATACGTATTAGTTAATTCGAATATTGTATATTAAATTATATATGAATTATTGGACTGTCAACTGTGGACTATCAAGTATGGACTGCCGACATTGGACAATTAAAATGAATTAAAATATTGTTTATAACATATGAAACTAAATATTTCTTCAAGTTTGCCACTTGATTTCATCTTAAACCTCGTATGTATCTTGACGATTCCAATCTGCATTCAAACCTTTCATGAATTCTTGAAAACACCTCAATCGAGAGGATGAACCAACCGCACTTCATCTACGGAAGAAGAGATTGATGCATATAGTTATGCACCTGAAAACTCTCGAAAACTGGGTAAACGTTTAACGCGTAGTTGTGCTAATTCCTTTAGCGTTATTATTACCGAAAATAACTTTTCAATCTCTTTCCAAATTAGTCAATTTTGTCACATCTCCAGCAAGTCAACTTCGACTTTTCGTTCGAAACAATTTTATTATAACTTTGATATATACGTTGTCTTTTCGTCATCGTTACTGGGGAATCGTTTATATTCCACCACATTAGCAGTAAACTTACCAGCAACTTCATTACTCATTGGCTTAAGTATCTCCGAAGAACCATTATAGTTGTTCGTTAAAACCTATTCATATACTCATCCGCATCTTGTTACGAGAACTGCCATAGTAATTACCGAGAATCAGCAATCAGTACTTTGAAAACTCACCGCATATCTACATCAACAGTTATATGTATAACATTTATCTCTTAGAATTATGACCTTTCATTATGAAATTCTAAAAAGCACTCAGTCTACAAATCAATACTCTGAATGTTGAAAAAGCTGAATGAAGCAGCAGAAACCGTAGACAACCGTAAATGACCTTAATCATCAGAAGTTTGATGATAAAGAATAGTATGTTGGAAAAGCTCAGAAAAGTTGGAACTGGAAAACGGATTGAGCTAACAACGAAGAAGACCAAGAACAAATACAAGGACCATACCAAATATTCAAAGAATCCAGGTAATTCTGAATCCGATGAAACCTTCAACGAATATCTTGCTCCGTACTCATGTTAAAATCTTGCGAAAAATCTTCTTCATCAACCATCGAACTTAGAAATTCCAAAATATCATCATAAATATCTTCGATATTTCTGAAGATATTTTCATAAATATTCTCGTCCGAAATTATTTATCTCTTCGTGCTATCTATATTACATCATAAAGGAAACTACTTTAGTTTATAAAAATTCTTTAAAATTCGAGTTTAAATTATGAATGTTTTTGAAGTAGTGTTGGGAATTGATGCATGTGTTAGTATAATATAATGACACTTGATCAACGTGATTATATTACAGTAAGTCATGCTGAGTTTCTAATGGAACGTGATGATTCACAGATCATAACGTCATCATGTGCCATGTTACACGACTCGTTCATTCTACTTCACCTCCGAACATATATCAAGAAAATATATTCTTGATAGTTCTATTCTCAGTGATTCTGGTAATTTAACAAATCAAATCGTGTCATTACGATTTCCTTCTTAGAACATTAACAATGTTCATTTCGAAGTTTATATCTGCGAATTCTGAACCATTACAAGCGGTGCTTAATCTCAAGCAGAAGAAACGAAGGGACAAAGCTCCGAAATAGAAATTGGGGTACAAATCGCAGTAAATAAAAGAGAGCATTAACTGGGGATGACAATGATTTTAGAAAACAGAAGCAAGGACTTCGAAGTATAAGGGAAGATATAAAGCCCGATAACAACACATAAATTACAAATCGTGTATGTCAATGTTTAAAGCAACATAAAGACACGGGAGAATTAAAAACACTATAACCCCAAGGGAGAAGTAGAAGAAAACAAATTCCTCCGGTGGAGGTTGGAAAAGAAAGATGATTATTGCGATAATTAGGACAAGGATTATAACTGGATTAAGCATATTCTCAATCTTTTGAATTTGGGAATTAAGTATAGGAGTGATAAAAGTAATGGAGCGGAAGAAGTTAATTTATAGTGAAATATCTGATAGAAAAATCGAGGCAGATCACCGTATTTAATTATAGAGATCTTAATCTCTTTATTCGCCGAAGAATCAAATCTCTTATATTTCGAAGATTTTCTTTAAATCCCTGAAACTCCGGAAATCAATCCTATCTACATCAAGAGATATGACGAATCTACATTTACTCATTTCACTCTTTTGTGATAACTTCACTCGTACGTTTCGAATAAATCGAATTGTTTTATTCAAATCACCCGATAGTGATAAAACTTTAATTATTGACTCATATTCGTCGTGAAAAAATTTTTATTAGTTAGCCATGATGACTACACTCAAATTTCGGGACAAAATTTCTTTAACGGGTAGGTACTATGATGACCCGAAAATTTCCGACCAAATTTAAACTTAATCTTCTTATGATGTCGACACGATAAGCAAAGTCTATTAAACTAAGTCTAAAAATTTTTGCACTGTTTACATGGATTCAGTTACCCTTTGACTATTCCCGATGATTCATGAACAAAGGTGTGTAAATAAATATTTTATTTAAATACTTACTTTCATTATTATTATTGATATTTGTATTATTGATTTAATATATGATGAGATTTGATAAGCATAATTGGCTGTATCAAGTGTAACTATAGTTGTTATAATATTATTGTTATTACTTTCAATATTAATTTCAATATTAGTATTATAAGTATTACTGTTATTATGATATTAATATCAGCATTTTTAAATTATTATTTTATTTGAAATATATAAAGTATTATAAGTAATGATATTATTATTATCATTTTCATATCAAAACTATCATTATTATTAATAATGTTAGTATTCTTATTATTATAAGTGTTAATAATACTATTAACATTAATACATTAATAATTACTAATGTTAGTTAAATTATAAATAGATATATAACTACTGATGTATATATAAATACTTATACACATATAAATTACAGATTGATTAAATATATATACAAACATAGATTCATATATATAACTACGCATATACACATATATGAATAAATAAATAAATAAAACAACTATAAGATCCAAAATCTGTTAGACATCTCGATCGCTACTGAAGATGATTTCCTCAAATCGTACCAATCAAATACAATAACAACAAAATCAGTTAACTACCCACACTATCTTTTTATTTTCTTTTATTTTTTTTGGTAACCGATGATTATTCCTGTCGAGAGTTATTAGATATAGAACAAGCAGGTATTCAGTGTTTTTGAAAAACTCAATCAACTTCACACTCACCATTCGACAACCATTTTAAAACATCACCAAACGACCGGCCATCTCCACCCTTCACATTTATAAACGAAAACCACCATAGCTCACGACTTCTGCAACTCCCTTTTTGTTGCTGCACTTTTCAGTTGTAATCCACGCATAAACCAAAACCCATTTGGCTGCTACTACTACGGGTTATTCTATTTCTTTCCTTTTTGTTCGAGAACCAAACTGCAATACCACCTACATGTTTCGACCCAACATAAACCACAATCGAACACCATTAAAGGTTCTGCTGCAGCTTGTTTTATTTCTTTTCTAACTGTAAAAGAATCGATCAATCACCTCCCTTGTTTCTTTTCTATACGGCTGCAACCATTTTCCCTACAAACCACAACTCACCTCACTCGCCACCCTTTCTTTTCCCTCTCTCTAGCTCTCTCTATCTCTACTAACGTGAACCATCTTCTTTCTGTTTCTACTATTATTTTAAAACGAAGTTAAGCTAAAGGTGTCGATGACTTTATATAAGGTTGTGAATTGCTGTAAAGAATTGAGACACAAATTACATATTAAAATATACAAATCATCATATTTTCGCTTGTAACCTTCGATTGTATAATTGTTTATATAAAGAAAAAGATAGTGGGAGACTTGATGATGATTATTCACCTACTATTTTTTTTCTTCTGCTTGTTCGGTTCTTGGTGGGCCGAGACACAATCACCCAACAAATGAATTGTTCTATTCCATGTGTAAATTTTAAAACATCCACTTGTGCAATAAGTATGATGTGTGAGGTGTGTGGGTCGATATTATCATCACAGAAGACCACTTTAGTGGATAAAGGTACAAGCATTATTTAATCAGTATTACTATTGTTAATTTATATTATTATGAAAAAAAAATTTATTTAAAACAATAAGATTATGGAGATAGAGATTAAATTTATAATTTAAAAAGATATTAAGGTCTTATAAAGAAAAATAATATAGATTAGATAATAGTGATGATGGAATCGGAATACAGATTTAAACAAATGGGTCGTAAGATTTAATGGTTGTTAAAAGAAAACTGACAAATAATGGGTAAATAAATTTACGAGACAAATTATATCAGATAATAAGGAATAGATCAGTGGTTCGGCATGTGTTTGATGATCTAGAGGTCTGGAGTTCGAAACTGGCTCCTGCATTTTTTTATTTAGTTATTTATCAACATGGGCTCATAGGTTAAAAGTTGGGCTTCAAGTGTTTAAAGGTTGGGCCAGGCTTTGAATTAGGATTTTAACTAGTTAAATATAATTGGGCAGAATATTAAATCAGAGTAATAGGCGCTAGCTTGATGGTTATGTGCGTGTGACGGGTAGCTAGAGGTCGCATGTTCGAGACCCCTCCCAGGCAGTTTATTTTTAATGCTCCTAAGGTATTATTATTATTATTATTATTATTATTATTATTATTATTATTATTATTATTATTATTATTATTATTATTATTATTATTATTATTATTATTATTATTATTATTACTATTATTATTATTATTATCATTAACATTATTATTATCACAAATATTAGTAATATTATTAACAAATATCATTTTTTTATCTTTAGTAGTATTATCATTATTATTAATATTAAAAGTATCTTCATCAGCATTATTAATATTATTAGATTTATCATGATTTTTAGTATTATTTCTATCATTATTATTATTAGTATTATTAATTCATCTAATAAAGATTTTTCTATATAAAAATGTATTTATGACATAAAACATGTCTACATTAATATTTTTGTAATAAATATTAATTATCTAGTCAAAGTATAAAATATATCTAATGAGGTTATTAATGAAACATTAAAATAACAACTATATCACTAATAATATGTAAATTTGTTCGATTACCATTATACGTGTTAATATATATATAAATGATATAGGTTCGTGAATTCGAGGCCAACCCTGCATTGTTCAATGTCGTCATATGTATTTTTACTACAAAATACATTAGTGTAAGTTTCATTTGCTCCCTTTTTACTCATTACATTTTTGGGCTGAGAATACATGCAAATGCTTTATTAACTGTTTTACAATATTTATATGCGTGAGTTTCATTACTCCTTTTTTATATATATTTTTGGGATTGAGAATATATGCGCTGCTTTTATAAATGTTTTACGATATAGACACAAGTAATCGAAACTACATTCTATGATTGGATTATCGAAGTTGAATATGCCCCTTTTTATTAAGTCTGGTAATCTAAGAATTAGGGAACAGACACCCTAATTGACGCGAACTCTAAAGATAGATCTATCGGGCCCAACAAGCCCCATCCAAAGTACCGGATGCTTTAGTACTTCGAAATTTATATCATGTCCGAAGGAGGATCCCGGAATGATGGGGATATTCTTATATACAAATTGTGAATGTCGGTTACCAGGTGTTCAATCCATATGAATGATATTTTTGTCTCTATGCATGGGACGTATGTTATTGAGAAATGGATATATGAAATCTTGTGGTCTATTAAAATTGTGAAATGATTATTTATGTTAAACTAATGAACTTCCAACCTTTTGGTTGACACTTTAAAGCATGTTTATTCTCAGGTACGAAAGAAATCTTCCGCTGTGCATTTGCTCATCTTAGAGATATTACTTGGAGTCATTCATGACATATTTCAAAAGACGTTGCATTCGAGTCATTGAGTTCATCAAGATTATTATTATTAAGTCAATTATAGTAAGATATATTATGAAATGGTATGCATGCCTGTCAACTTTCGATGTAATGAAAGATTGTCTTTTCAAAAACGAATGCAATGTTTGTAAAATGTATCATATAGAGGTCAAGTACCTCGCGATGAAATCAACTGTTGTGAATCGTTTATAATCGATATGGACTTCGTTCGGATGGATTAGGACGGGTCTGTTATAGTTGGTATCAGAGCGGTGGTCTTAGCGAACCAGGTCTTGCATTAGTGTGTCTAATTGATAGTCGTTAGGATGCATTAGTGAGTCTGGACTTCGACCGTGTCTGCATGTCAAAAGTTTTGCTTATCAATTCGTGTCAAAAATCATCTACTTATCATCCTTAAGAAATTACCTGCTTATCATTCCTAGTCTAGACACATATTATTGCATTGATTGCATGAATAGTGTATAGATAAATTAATATCTTAGTGTATATGTTATTGTTACCTTTGCCTGACAGCTTCCGAAGATTCCTCCGTAACTTATGGGATTTTAGTATTATATATGCATATGTAAATTATGTATTACAGGGTACTAATCTACATCCTATAATCTATTTCTTATCGAAAATCCTTCATCTGATCATACGAGATGAATCCCTCAACCAGTTCGAGTCCCTCAGATTCTAATAGCTATTCTGATAGTTATTCCGACAGCTATTCCGACATGGATTTTCACTCGAGCTCTGAAAGCAGTATGACCGGAATGGATAAACCAATTAGCCATCATCTATTCTGGATGAATTGAGGATGGGTTCGTAGTTGACTTAATCCATGGAGACGCAAAGAAGGCGATCCTTTCCATGAACCAAATTCACCTCTTGGCGATGAACCTGAAGCACTTACCGGCGAACCTGTTCATGATACTATTTCCTATCTCATTTCCAGAATATCTCGCCACGATTATATTCTATATAAAATTCAAGATCTTATTCATCCACTCGTTTCTACCGAAAATCATCCTGGAATAATAGAAGAAGTCAACGAACTTCGCGCTCGAGTAATCAATCTGGAGAATATGGTGCAAAATTTACCAGCTTCAACAACATCACCGGTACTAACAGTACCATCAGTAACAGCACCAGTACCATCAACAATCCATGTCTCAACATCCCATTCAGTACCTCGAGTACAATTATCGTTCTATGTATCGTTCTACATCAATTATCTTCGTTCTTCATGGCGATTATGTAATCTCTAATGTTTTAGAGATTATGTATTCCAGTTGTAACGGTAAATCAAATGAGATTAATATTATATTAACTCATTGAATCTATGATTACATCTGAAGAAAATATATATGTAAGTATATTTTCATAAAAATTGTAATTAAAAATTCTTTCGTACAAACTGTTAATGATGAAAATATTTTAACGGGTAGGTAATACCCGAGGAATATGTAGATTTCACATTAATAAGTTACACTGTACATTCTTCGAATCTGATTCAACAGTCATTTATTATCCTACTTACATCCACCGATATACGAATCCGTTCACCACAGAATAACCATTTTCATTCAATTTCATATTTGGATTTTGACTTATCAGATTCCAACAAGTGGCATAATGAAGAAAATATTTGACAAAATAAAATTTGTTAGAAACAAACAAATTAACTATAAGAAATTCTATTAAGAATCCACGCTAACAAAATCCTAGCTAACTGTTCCTAGCTAACTGTTAATTCCGTATTATATTTTAATTATCGCAATTTATTTATCGCAATTTAATTATCACAATTTTATTTCTCGCAATTTTATTTATCGTCATTTAATTTCTGTTATTTACTTTACGCACTTATTTACTTTACGCACTTTATTTATCGTCATTTAATTTCTGTTATTTATGTTACGCACTTTAAATATCGGGACACGTATACAAAGTTTTGACATATCATATCGACGCATTTATATATATTATTTGGAATAACCATAGACACTCTATATGCAGTAATGATCGAGTTCTCTATACAGGGTTGAGGTTGATTCTATAATAATATATATAATTTGAGTTGTGATTGAGTCTGAGACATGTACACGGGTCACGATACGTATTAGTTAATTCGAATATTGTATATTAAATTATATATGAATTATTGGACTGTCAACTGTGGACTATCAAGTATGGACTGCCGACATTGGACAATTAAAATGAATTAAAATATTGTTTATAACATATGAAACTAAACATTTATTCAAGTTTGCCACTTGATTTCATCTTAAACCTCGTATGTATCTTGACGATTCCAATCTGCGTTCAAACCTTTCATGAATTCTTGAAAACACCTCAATCGAGAGGATGAACCAACTGCACTTCATCTACGGAAGAAGAGATTGATGCATATAGTTATGCACCTGAAAACTCTCGGAAACTGGGTAAACATTTAACGCGTAGTTGTGCTAATTCCTTTAGTGTTATTATTGCCGAAAATAACTTTGCAATCTCTTTCCAAATTAGTCAATTTTGTCACATCTCCAGCAAGTCAACTTCGACTTTTCGTTCGAAACAATTTTATTATAACTTTGATATATACGTTGTCTTTTCGTCATCGTTACCTGAGAATCGTTTATATTCCGCCACATTAGCAGTAAACTTACCAGCAACTTCATTACTCATTGGCTTAAGTCTCTCCGAAGAACCATTATAGTTGTTCGTTAAAACCTATTCATATACTCATCCGCATCTTGTAACGTGAACTGCCATAGTAATTACCGGGAATCAGCAATCAGTACTTTGAAAACTCACCGCATATCTACATCAATAGTTATATGTATAACATTTATCTCTTAGAATTATGACTTTTCATTATGAAATTCAGAAATGCACTCAGTCTACAAATCAATACTCTGAATGTTGAAAAAGCTGAATGAAGCAGCAGAAACCGTAGACAACCCTAAATGACCTTAATCATCGGAAGTTTGATGATAAAGAATAGTATGCTGGAAAAGCTCAGAAAAGTTGGAACTGGAAAACGGATTGAGCTAACCACGAAGGAGACCAAGAAAAAATACAAGGACCATACCATATATTCAAAGAATCCAGGTAATTCTGAATCCGATGAAACCTTCAACGAATATCTTGCTCCGTACTCATGTTAAAATCTTGCGAAAAATCTTCCTCATCAACCATCGAACTTAGAATTCCAAAATATCATCATAAATATCTTCGATATTTCTGAAGATATTTTCATAAATATTCTCGTCCGAAATTATTTATCTCTTCGTGCTATCTATATTACATCATAAATGAAACTACTTTAGTTTTTAAAAATTCTTTAAAATTCGAGTTTAAATTATGAATGTTTTTGAAGTAGTGTTGGGAATTGATGCATGAGTTAGTATAATATAATGACACTTGATCAATGTGATTATATTACAGTAAGTCATGCTGAGTTTCTAATGGAACGTGATGATTCACAGATCATAACGTCATCATGTGCCATGTTACATGACTCGTTCATTCTACTTCACCTCCGAACATATCAAGAAAATATATTCTTGATAGTTCTATTCTCAGTGATTCTGGTAATTTAACAAATCAAATCGTGTCATTACGATTTCCTTCTTAGAACATTAACAATGTTCATTTCGAAGTTTATATCTGCGAATTCTGAACCATTACAAGCGGTGCTTAATCTCAAGCAGAAGAAACGAAGGGACAAAGCTCCGAAATAGAAATTGGGGTATAAATCGCAGTAAATAAAAGAGAGCATTAACTGGAGATGACAATGATTATAGAAAACAGAAGCAAGGACTTCGAAGTATAAGGGAAGATATAAAGCCCGATAACAACACATAAATTACAAACCGTGTATGTCAATGTTTAACGCAACATAAAGACAAGGGAGAATTAAAAACGCTATAACCCCAAGGGAGAAGTAGAAGAAAACAAATTCCTCCGGTGGAGGTTGGAAAAGAAGGATGATTGTTGCGATAAT
This sequence comes from Rutidosis leptorrhynchoides, assembly GCF_046630445.1. Taxonomy (NCBI): domain Eukaryota; kingdom Viridiplantae; phylum Streptophyta; class Magnoliopsida; order Asterales; family Asteraceae; genus Rutidosis; species Rutidosis leptorrhynchoides. Next base: position 350,541,528 of record NC_092335.1, on the reverse strand, counting down.
CAGGACAAGGATCAGAACTGGATTAAGCATATTCTCAATCTTTTGAATTTGGGAATTAAGTATAGGAGTGATAAAAGTAATGGAGCGGAAGAAGTTAATTTATAGTGAAATATCTGATAGAAAAATCGAGGCAGATCACCGTATTTAATTATAGAGATCTTAATCTCTTTATTCGCCGAAGAATCAAATCTCTTATATTTCGAAGATTTTCTTTAAATCCCTGAAACTCCAGAAATCAATCCTATCTATGTCAAGAGATATGACGAATCTACATTTACTCATTTCACTCTTTTGTGATAACTTCACTCGTACGTTTCAAATAAATCGAATTGTTTTATTCAAATCACCCGATGGTGATAAAACTTTAATTATTGACTCATATTCGTCATGAAAACATTTTTATTAGTTAGCCATGATGACTACACTCAAATTTCGGGACGAAATTTCTTTAACGGGTAGGTACTGTGATGACCCGAAAATTTCCGACCAAATTTAAACTTAATCTTTATATGATTTCGACACGATAAGCAAAGTCTATTAAACTAAGTCTAAAATTTTTTGAACTGTTTACATGGATTCAGTTACCCTTTGACTATTCCCGATGATTCATGAACAAAGGTGTGTAAATAAATATTTTATTTATACTTACTTTCATTATTAATATTGATATTTGTATTATTGATTTAATATATGATGATATTTGATAAGCATAATTGGTTGTATCAAGTGTAATCATAGTTGTTATAATATTATTGTTATTACTATCAATATTAATGTCAATATTAGTATTATTAGTATTACTGTTATTATTATATTAATATCAGCATTTTTAAATTATTATTTTATTTGAAATATATAAAGTATTATAAGTAATGATATTATTATTAGCATTTTCATATCAAAACTATCATTATTATTAATAATGTTAGTATTCTTATTATTATAAGTGTTAATAATACTATTAACATTAATACATTAATAATTACTAATGTTAGTTAAATTATAAATAGATATATAACTACTGATGTATATATAAATACTTATACACATATAAATTACAGATTGATTAAATATATATACAAACATAGATTCATATATATAACTACGCATATACACATATATAAATAAATAAATAAATAAATAAAACAACTATAAGATCCAAAATCTGTTAGACATCTCGATCGCTACTGTAGATGATTTCCTCAAATCGTACCAATCAAATACCATAACAACAAAATTAGTTAACTACCCTCACTATCTTTTTATTTTCTTTTATTATTTTTTGGTAACCGATGATTATTCCTGTCGAGAGTTATTAGATATAGAACAAGCAGGTATTCAGTGTTTTTGAAAAACTCAATCAACTTCACACTCACCATTCGACAACCATTTTAAAACATCACCAAATGACCGGCCATCTCCACCCTTCACCTTTATAAACGAAAACCACCATAGCTCATGACTTCTGCAACTCCCTTTTTGTTGCTGCACTTTTCAGTTGTAATCCACGCATAAACCAAAACCCATTTGGCTGCTACTACTACGGGTTATTCTGTTTCTTTCCTTCTTTCCTTTTATACAGCTGCAACCATTTTCCCTACAAACCACAACTCACCTCACTCGCCACCCTTTCTTTTCCCTTTCTCTAGCTCTCTCTCTCTCTCTCTACTAACGTGAACCATCTTCTTTCTGTTTCTTCTATTATTTTAAAACGAAGTTAAGCTAAAGGTGTCGATGACTTTATATAAGGTTGTGAATTGCTGTAAAGAATTGAGACACAAATTACATATTAAAATATACAAATCATCATATTTTCGCTTGTAACCTTCGATTGTATAGTTGTTTATATAAAGAAAAAGATAGTGAGAGACTTGATGATGATTATTCACCTACTATTTTTTTTCTTCTGCTTGTTCGGTTCTTGGTGGGCCGAGACACAATCACCCAACAAAAGAATTGTTCTATTCCATGTGTAAATTTTAAAACATCCACTTTTGCAATAAGTATGATGTGTGAGCTGTGTGGGTCGATATTATCATCACAGAAGACCACTTTAGTGGATAAAGGTACAAGCATTATTTAATCAGTATTACTATTGTTAATTTATATTATTATTATGAAAAAAAAATTTATTTAAAACAATAAGATTATGGAGATAGAGATTAAGTTTATAATTTAAAAAGATATTAAGGTCTTATAAAGAAAAATAATATAGATTAGATAATAGTGATGCTGGAATCGGATTACAGATTTAAACAAATGGGTCGTAAGATTTAATGGGTGTTAAAAGAAAACAGACAAATAATGGGTAAATAAATTTACGGGACAAATTATATCAGATAATAAGGAATAGATCAGTGGTTCGGCATGTGTTTGATGATCTAGAGGTCTGGAGTTCGAAACTGGCTCCTGCATTTTTTTATTTAGTTATTTATCAACATGGGCTCATAGGTTAAAAGTTGGGCTTCAAGTGTTTAAAGGTTGGGCCAGGCTTTGAATTAGGATTTTAACTGGTTAAATATAATTGGGCAGAATATTAAATCAGAGTAATAGGCTAGCTTGATGGTTATGTGCGTGTGATGGGTAGCTAGAGGTCGCATGTTCGAGTCCCCTCCCAGGCAGTTTATTTTTAATGCTCCTAAGGTATAATTTGATATTTTTATTATTATTATTACTATTATTATTATTATTATTATTATTATTATTATTATTATTATTATTATTATTATTATTATTATTATTATTATTATTATTATTATTATTATTATCATTAACATTATTATTATCACAAATATTAGTAATAATATTAACAAATAACATTTTTTTTTATCTTTAGTAGTATTATCATTATTATTAATATTAAAAGTATCTTCATCAGCATTATTAATATTATTAGATTTATCATGATTTTTAGTATTATTTCTATCATTATTATTATTAGTATTATTAATTCATCAAATAAAGATTTTTCTATATAAAAATGTATTTATGACATAAAACATGTCTACATTAATATTTTTGTAATAAATATTAATTATCTAGTCAAAGTATATAAAAATAAATATATCTAATGAGGTTATTAATGAAACATTAAAATAACAACTATATCACTAATAATATGTAAATTTGTTCGATTACCATTATACGTGTTAATATATATATATAAATGATATAGGTTCGTTAATCCGAGGCCAACCCTGCATTGTTCAATGTCGTCATATGTATTTTTACTATAAAATACATTAGTGTGAGTTTCATTTGCTCCCTTTTTACTCATTACATTTTTGGGCTGAGAATACATGCAAATGCTTTATTAACTGTTTTACAATATTTATATGCGTGAGTTTCATTACTCCCTTTATATATATATTTTTGGGACTGAGAATACATGCGCTGCTTTTATAAATGTTTTACGATATAGACACAAGTAATCGAAACTACATTCTATGGTTGGATTATCGAAGTCGAATATGCCCCTTTTTATTAAGTCTGGTAATCTAAGAATTAGGGAACAGACACCCTAATTGACGCGAACTCTAAAGATATATCTATCAGGCCCAACAAGCCCCATCCAAAGTACCGGATGCTTTAGTACTTCGAAATTTATATCATGTCCGAAGGAGGATCCCGGAATGATGGGGATATTCTTATATACAAATTGTAAATGTCGGTTACCAGGTGTTCAATCCATATGAATGATATTTTTGTCTCTATGCATGGGACGTATGTTATTGAGAAATGCATATATGAAATCTTGTGGTCTATTAAAATTATGAAATGATTATTTATGTTAAACTAATGAACTTCCAACCTTTTGGTTGACACTTTAAAGCATGTTTATTTTCAGGTACGAAAGAAATCTTCCGCTGTGCATTTGCTCATCTTAGAGATATTACTTGGAGTCATTCATGACATATTTCAAAAGACGTTGCATTCGAGTCGTTGAGTTCATCAAGATTATTATTATTAAGTCAATTATAGTAAGATATATTATGAAATGGTATGCATGCCTGTCAACTTTCGATGTAATGAAAGATTGTCTTTTCAAAAACGAATGCAATATTTGTAAAATGTATCATATAGAGGTCAAGTACCTCGCGATGAAATCAACTGTTGTGAATCGTTTATAATCGATATGAACTTCGTCCGGATGGATTAGGACGGGTCTCTACAACTACTTTATATAAGTTTGTGATATAGCTACGAGAAGAGAGATTGATACGTCTGCTAGAGGAAATATCATGAGTAAAACTGCCGAAGAAGCTAAAGCATTAATTAATAAGTTAGCTGCTCCTTCCCACGAATGGCACTATGACCTAGACATTTCTCGCTTGGTAAAATCTGTTAGTTATGATTCTGAAGATATGGTTAAGGCTATGAATGTGCAGTTGGGTAATTTAAGAAGGCAAATTGAAAAGCTTACCAAAGAAATGCATATGATTAAGGTAGGTTGTGAAAAATGCCAAGGTCCCCATGCTACGAAAGATTGTGTTGCTAGTCTTACTATGGAGCAGGTTGAAAACGTCTCTTATGTGAATCAATATCAAGGAAACCCGAACTACCATAATAATTATAATACACCTTATCCTAATAATAATAAAAATCCACCTGGTTTCTTTCCTGTTAGAGCACCCTTCATTCCAAATTCATCTCCTAATGCTCAATCTGAAAAAAGTCCAATCTTGAAGAAAGCATCCTAACTTTCATCAAGAATCAAAATGAAGCTAATGATAACATTAAGGATCAACTTTCCCAAGTGGAAAATAATCATCAAGCGTCCATTTAAAGCTTAGAACGTAATGTTACTAAGTTGTTCAAATTTGTCGAGGGAAAAGTTCTGGTTGAATCTGAAGTCGCTAAGGAAGTTCGTTTTGAAATGGTTAATGTGATTAGAGAATTAAATAAGGTTGATATTTATGAACCTGGTTTAAGGTATTTATGGGAGTTTAGAGTATGATCAAGAAATTAAGAAGTTAACTGTTGATGAAGAAGATAAGTCAAAAGATGCGAAAGTTCAAAGTCTTGATTGTGATGAGGTAATCTTTATGCATGAGTTATTTGATGAAAAGGAAGAAGAGATTGATAAAAAAAGCTGATGAAAGTGATGAGGTTACTAGTGAAAAATATGAAAAATCAGAGTGTGAAAATAAAGATGATTGGTTAGCTGAAACTATGAAACAATTGGAAGAAAGAAGAAAAGAAGGTTTCCGCCTTCTTTATTCATTCACAATTAATCCCGTAGACCCATATGCAGGACCTGAAATTCTTGTTATGCGTACTGATCCAGGGGAATTCCCAGTCCTTTGCTTAATTCGTGGTCCCATTCCTATTATTGGATTAGCCGATAGTAGTTCTAGCATTAATTTTATGCCATTCTCCATCTACAATCGCTTAGGATTTCCATCATTGGAACCTATCGAAGGGAGTGTTTGCTTTGCTGATAGTCGTTTACATAAGCCATTGGGGATTGTTAAAGAAGTGGAATTATCATTGGTTATGCTTTTTATAAAATTGACTTTGTGGTTATGGACATGAAAGAAGATCCGATAACTCCTTTAATTCTAGGATCTTCATTTCTAGCTACGGCTCATGCCACCATTAACTATGCCAATAATACTTTAATCATTCATTATGGTGCCATATTTGAATCCATTCCGTTGGTTTTAAATTTATATTTAGCATGGTCTAAATCATACTAATCCTTCTTATGAGTAAGGCAAGTATGACCTAGTGTCGTATTTTTAAGATATCAGTAGAATCGAACCTATATTTAAAGCTTAAGATAATTCTAAGGTGCATAAGTAGTGGTGAAGGGGTCACCCAAATCACTCAAGTGTTTAGGGTTCCCTATAGATCTAAGAAATGAATTTCCTATAATACATTTGACCCTATATAAGTAGTGCCTCCACATTTTTAATGCAAAAACAACAGCGCCCAATTCCAAATCATGAGTCGTATAATTCTGCTCGTGAATCTTCAATTGTCTAGATGCATAAGAAATTACCTTCTTTCGTTGCATTAATACACAACTGAGACCTTGCTTTGAAGCGTCACAATAAATCACAAAATCATCATTGCCTTCAGGCAATGACAATATAGGTGTCATAGTTAACTTTTTCTTCAACAATTGAAACGCTTTCTCTTGCTCATCCTTCCATTCAAATTTTATCCCTTTATGCGTTAATGCAGTCAAGGGTTTTGCTATTTTGGAAAAATCTTGAATGAATCTTTTGTAGTAACCAGCCAATCCTAAAAATTAGCGTATATGCTTCGGAGTTTTCGGGGTCTCCCGGTTTTCAACGGTTTCAATCTTTGACGGATCAACCTGAATACCTTCTTTGTTCACTACGTGACCAAGGAATTGAACTTCTTTCAACCAAAATCCACACTTTGAAAACTTAGCGTACATTTTTTCTTTCCTCAATAATTCTAGAACCATTCTCAAATGTTCTCCGTGCTCTTGATCATTCTTGGAGTAAATAAGTATGTCATCAATGAAGACAATGACAAACTTGTCAAGATATGGTCCACACACTCGGTTCATTAGATCCATGAACACAGCTGGCGCGTTAGTCAAACCAAACAACATAACCATAAACTCATAATGACCGTAACGCGTTCTAAAAGCAGTTTTTGGAATATCATCTTCCTTTACCCGCATTTGATGATAACCAGAACATAAATCGATCTTTGAGTAAACTGACGAACCTTGCAGCTGATCAAATAAGTAATTGATTCTCGTTAGTGGATAACGGTTCTTGATGGTAAGTTTGTTCAAATCTCGGTAGTCGATACATAACCTGAATGTACCATCCTTCTTCTTGACAAATAAAACAGGAGCTCCCCACGGTAATGTGCTTGGTCGAATGAAACCACGCTCCAAAAGGTCTTGTAATTGGCTTTGTAATTCCTTCATTTCACTGGGTGCGAGTCTGTAAGGAGAACGAGCTATTGGTGCAGCTCCTGGTACAAGATCTATTTGAAATTCAACGGATCGGTGTGGAGGTAGTCTCGGTAATTATTTCGGAAATACATTGGGAAATTCTTTTGCTACAGGAACATCGTTGATGTTCTTTTCTTCGAAATTGACTTTCTCGGCGTGTGCTAGAATGGCATAGCAACCTTTTCTTATTAGTTTTTTGCACCTTCAAGTTACTAATAAGATTTAACTTCGCGTTGCTCTTTTCTCCGTACACCATTAAGGGTTTTCCCTTTTCGCGCATAATGCGAATCGCATTTTTGTAGCAAACGACCTCTGCTCTCTCCATTTTCAACTAGTCCATGCCAATTATCACATCAAAACTTCCTAACTCTACTGGTATCAAATTAATCTTAAACGTTTCGTCAACCAGTTTAATTTTTCTGTCCCGGCATATATTATCGGCTTTAATTAATTTACCGTTTGTTAATTCGAGTAAAAATTTATTATTCAAAGGCGTTAATGGACAACTTAATTTTCCACAAAAATCTCTACTCATATAGTTTCTATCCGCACCCGAATCAAATAAAACATAAACAGGTTTATCGTCAATGAGAAACGTACCTGTAACAAGCTCCGGGTCTTCGTGTGCTTCAGCTGCGTTAATGTTGAAGACTCTTCCTCGGCCTTGACCATTATTATTCTCTTGGTTTGGACACATACTTTTGTGATGGCCCTTCTTCCTGCATCCGAAACAGGTAATGTCGGCATTTTTTTTTTTCCTTTAACCACTGGTCCGTAAAATTCACACCTTGTCGCACTATGCCCCTTTCTATTACACTCGGTACATACTACCCCACAGAACTTATCCAGATGGTATCCTTCACACCTTTTGCATGGAATTTTCTGATTTTTGTTAGCATTATTGTTATTGAAATGGTTGTTGGAATTTTTGTTGCGGTTGTTATTGTTTTTGGGACGGTTGTTGTAGTTGTTGTGGTTGTTATTGTAGTTGTTGTTGGGATTGCGATTGTTGTTGTTGCGATTGATGTTGCGATTGTTGTTGTGATTGTTGTGTTGATTGTTGAAGCAATAGTTACTGTTGTTGTGTTGGTGACTCTTGTCACTGTTTTCTTCCCACTTTCTCTTGACTTGTTTCATTTTGGCCTCCTCGGCTGCCTGCTCTTTAATCCTTCCCTCAATTTGATTTATGAATTTGTGAGCCATTTGACTTGCCTTTTGCATTGATGTGGGCGCGCTTGAACTCACATCCTCCTGAATCCTCTTTGGTAACCCTTTTACAAATGCGTCGATCTGCTCCTCTTCATCTTCGAACACCCTTGGGCACAATAGACACAACTCTGTGAATCGTCATTCGTATGTGGTAATATCAAATCCTTACGTTCATAATTCTCTAAGCTCTATCATGAGCTTATTCACCTCGTTTCTGGGATGGCACTGCTCATTCATCATGTGTTTGAATGCTGACCATGGTAGCGCGTAAGCAGCATCTTATCCCACCTACTCGAGATAGGTGTTCCACTATGTTAACGCAGTACCTATGAAGGTATGCGTTGCATACTTTACCCTGTCTTCTTCAGTATATTTACTTATGGCAAACACCGATTCAACTTTCTCGGTCCACCGTTTTAATCCAATTGGTCCTTTAATTCCATCGAACTCAAGGGGTTTACAGACAGTAAATTCCTTGTAGGAGCATCCTACACGATTTCTTGCGGAATTTGTTCCACTGCTGGACCCTGAATTATTGTTGTTATTTTGCATTGCAGCCTGTACTGCGGCTATGTTTGCTGCGAGAAAAGTACAGAATTCTTCCTCGCTCATATTCAAGTTTTGTCGAGTAGTCGGTGCCATTTCCTTAAAAAATAGCCAAAAGAGTTAAGTTAATCATATAGAATATTAGGAGTAGTCAATAGTATTTCGTAGCATAATATGAACTTATTTATAAAAGCCTTTTCTTCATATTAGCGTTTTATAATTTTAATTCCGGTAGTACCTACCCGTTAAAGTTCATACTTAATAGCTAGTACAAAAATTAACTACTACTATCAAAATAATATTCTATCATGAAAAACTTAATTCATTAACACTTCACGCTTAAAATTTTGATACAATATCTTACAATCATACAATACTGTTATTTTACTTGAAATATAGCACGCAATAACTATTATACAAAGCGTGAAGTAATGGTAGCTGTTGAGACGCAACTTCTTTATTCAGACTTGTTTGCTTCTTCTTCCTTAGACTCGGTTCGTTTTGCTAATTTCCTGGGGATAAATGGACCAGTACTCATACAAGGAGTTCTTTTCATAAATGGTTTGGAAAAATCTGGTCTCTTAGATGTTCCCGGGCTATAGTTAAAGTTTAAGAAATACGGGTGTTTACGGTATATTCCATCAGGGTATTTCATGGTAACATAGAGTTCATCGGGTTTGGGATCGGGTTTCTCTATTTTAATAGATTTTCCCTTATTGTTTTCTTTTCTTTATTAAATTGGGCCAAGGTAATTTCTATTACTTCATCGAAATCCTCATCGGGATTTTCTTCCGATTCGTCAGAATATTGGTAATCTTCCCAATATTTTTCTTCCTCAGCTGCGACACCATAAACCATTTTTAACTTTGGTCCATTGGTTGAAGATTTCTTCTTATTTAACTGTTTTTTGTGATTTTTAAAATTTCCTCCTCCGGATCTTCTTCTTCCGGTTCTTCTTCTTCCGGTTCTTCTTCTTCCGGTTCTTCTTCTTCCGGAATTTGTGAATCTTCCCAAAATACATCCGACTCATCATTGTTATTAGGTGAGTCGATGGGATTTACCCTAGAAGTAGACATCTATCACACAATAGCAAGCACATTAAGAGATTAATATATCACATAATATTTACATGTTAAAAATATATAGTTTCCAACAAAAAGTGTTAAGCAATCGTTAAAACAAACACGGTCGAAGTCCAGACTTACTAATGCATCCTAACAAACTCAGTTAGACACACTAATGCAAATTTTCTGGTTCTCTAAAACCAACGCTCTGATGCCAACTGAAATGTCCCGTTCATATCGATTATAAACGTTTCATATTAATTGGTTTCATTGCGAGGTTTTGACCTCTATATGAGACGTTTTTCAAAGACTGCATTCGTTTTTAAAAAACCCATAACCTTTATTTTATCGACAAAGGTTTAGAAGACATAACATAGATTATCAAGTAATGATAGTCTAAAATATAACGTTTACACACGACCATTACATAATGGTTTACAATAATAATATGTTACATCAAAATAAGTTCTCGAATGCAGTTTTAAACAATATTATACAAGCATGCTGACTCCAAATCTTGTCTTTATTTAGCATGCGACAGCGGAAACTCTTAATAAGCACACCTAAGAATAAACATGCTTTAAACGTCAACAAAAATGTTGGTGAGTTATATGTTTAACCTATATCATAAATCGAAATAATAATAGGCAACAAGATTTCTGTTATTTAACCGCACACATATCTCGTGTACAAAACATGCTGCACATAACCTGTGTATAAAAATCATTCATATGGTGAACACCTAGTAACCGACATTAACAAAATGCATCTAGAATATCCCCATCATTCCGGGACTCTCATCGAATATGATAAAATCGAAGTACTAAAGCATCCGTAACCCGGATGGGGTTTGTTGGGCCTGAAAGATCTATCTTTAGGATTCGCGTCAATTGGTGGCAATTATAATAAACACCAATTCTTAGGCTACCAAGCTAAAAAGGGTGATATCCGGTATAATAATCTAACCATAGAATGTAGTTTCAAGTACTTGTGCCTATTTTGTAAAACATTTATAAAATTGCATGTATTCTCATCCCAAAATATTAGATAGTAAAAATGGGACTATAACTCACTTTCACAGATTTTCAATTCGTCTGAAATAAGACTTGGCCACGGGTCGATTCACGAACCTATAACAAATATATAAATATATATCAAGGTATGATAGAAATATATTCACATCATATTTTTATTTACGTGTTGACGATTTAAGTTGTCAAATTAGCAGTCCAACGTTAGTAGTCCACAATTAGTAGTCCAATGTTAGTAGTACGTATATAATTCAAAATATCACCCTGTAATAATCAAAACATAGTATACACGTATTGTATAAGACTCAATCATGACCCACTATACCGCTATTGTAGTTACACGTATTGTGTATGTGGGTCTTTCGATTTATCCGACGTATTGTGTAACTAATGTCTTAACTAATCAAGATTACATGATATTGTCTCGGACTCATCCGAGACTAGTATATTACATGGAAATACTCATGACATATTAGAATATATGTATAATACAAGAAAAGTTAGCTAGGATGTGGTTAGTATAGATTTTTGTAAAATCATCACGTAGTCATTTTAGCCATTTTTAACCAATATTGCTTTGCTCATAACTTCTTCATTATAAATCCGTTTTGAGTGAATCAAATTGCTATGGTTTCGTAACGAACTGAAATTTGTAAAACTAAACTAAAAAAGTGGTGGTTTATAGTCAAAGTTATAGGTTACATGCCTATTTTTAAAGAGGTAGTCATTTCCGTCGAAGAATGACATCTTGATGACCATTTTGAAAAATATACTTCTACTTTGAGTTTAACCATGATTTTTAGATATAGTTTCATGTTTATATGAAATATCATTTTCCCAGAAAAACAACTTTTAAATCAAAGATTATCATATTTTTTAATTATCCAACCCAAAACAGTCTCCGGTTTCACTACAACGGCGTATGTCCGGTTTTACGGTGTTCTTCGTGTTTTCAAGTTTTAAATCATTAAGTTAGTATATCATATAGATATAAAACATGTGTTAAGTTTTTTTTAAAAGTCATGTTAAAAGGATTAACTTTGTTTGCGAACAAGTTTAGAATTAACTAAACTATGTTGTAGTGATTACAATTTATATTCTTCGAATAATATAGTTATATAGGTATGAATCGAATGATGTTATGAACATCATCACTACCTCAAATATAGTAGGTAAACCTACTGGAAATAACAAGAAATGATCTTCAGCTTCAAAGGATCTTGGATGGCTTGAAAGTTCTTGAAGTAGAATCATGAGACGAAAACAACTTCAAGTAAGATTACTACTTGAATCAAAGATTATCATAGTTTTTAATTATCCAACCCAAAACAGTCCTCGGTTTCACTACGACAGCGTATGTCCGGTTTTACGGTGTTCTTCGTGTTTTCAAGTTTTAAATCATTAAGTTAGCATATCATATAGATATAAAACATGTGTTAAGTTGTTTTTAAAACTCATGTTAGAAGGATTAACTTTGTTTGCGAATAAGTTTAGAATTAACTAAACTATGTTCTAGTAATTACAATTTATATTCTTCGAATAATATAGTTATATAGGTATGAATCGAATGATGTTATGAACATCATCGCTACCTCAAATATAGTAGGTAATGTAGTGACTCGAACTTTTCCATGTTTATATATATTAAATGAAATTGATATTTACATGATTAAGTGTTTCCAACATGTTAAGCAATCAAACTTGTTAAGACTTGATTAATTGAAATAGGTTTCATATAGACAATTGACCACCCAAGTTGACCGGTGATTCACAAACGTTAAAACTTGTAAAAACTATATGATGACATATATATTATTATATATATAATTAACATGATATTATGATAAGTAAGTATCTCATTAGGTATTTTAACAATGAGTTATATACATAAAATTGAGTTTATTGATTTAAGAAACTCGAAACGATATATATAACGATTATCGTTATAACAACGTCTTACTAATTATATATGAATCATATTAAGATATTGTTACACTATGTTTAATCATGATAAATGATAAGTAAACATGTCATTATGTATATTAACATTGAACTACATATGTAAAAACAAGACTACTAACTTAAGGATTTCGAAACGAGACATATATGTAACGATTATCGTTGTAACGACATTTAAATGTATATATATCATATTAAGATATATTGATATATCATAATATCATGATAATGTAATAATTTAACATCTCTTTAGATATAATAAACAATGGGTTAATAACATTTAACAAGATCGTTAACCTAAAGGTTTCAAAACAACATTTACATCTAACGACTAACGATGACTTAAAGACTCAGTTAAAATGTATATACATGTAGTGTTTTAATATGTATTCATACACTTTTGAAAGACTTCAAGACACTTATAAAAATACTTCTACTTAACAAAAATGCTTACAATTACATCCTCGTTCAGTTTCATCAACAATTCTACTCGTATGCACCCGTATTCGTACTCGTACAATACACAACTTTTAGATGTATGTACTATTGATATATACACTCCAATGATCAGCTTTTAGCAGCCCATATGAGTCACCTAACAACTGTGGGAACCATCATTTGGCAACTAGCATGAAATATCTCATAAAATTACAAAAATATTAGTAATAATTCATGACTTATTTACATGTAAACAAAATTACACATCCTTTATATCTAATCCATATACCAACGACCAAAAACACCAACAAACACTTTCATTCTTCAATTTTCTTCATCTAATTGATCTCTCTCAAGTTCTATCTTCAAGTTCTAAGTGTTCTTCATAAATTCTATAAGTTCTAGTTTCATAAAATCAAGAATACTTCCAAGTTTGCTAGCTTACTTCCAATCTTGTAAAGTGATCATCCAACCTCAAGAAATCTTTCTTATTTACAGTAAGATATCTTTCTAATACAAGGTAATACTCATATTCAAACTTTTATTAAATTTCTATAACTATAACAATCTTATTTCGAGTGGAAATCTTACTTGAACTTGTTTTCGTGTCATGATTCTGCTTCAAGAACTTTCAAGCCATCCAAGGATCCTTTGAAGGTAGATCTATTTTTCTCATTTCCAGCAGGTTTATTCACAAAACCTGAGGTAGTAATGATGTTCATAACATCATTCAATTCATATATATAAAACTACCTTATTCGAAGGTTTAACCTTGAAATCACAAGAATATAGTTTAGTTAATTCTAAACTTGTTCACAAAGAAAAGTTAATCCTTCTAACTTGACTTTTAAAATCAACTAAACACATGTTATATATCTATATGATATGCTAACTTAATGATTTAAAACTGGAAAACACGAAAAACACCGTAAAACCGGATATACGCCGTCGTAGTAACACCGCGGGCTGTTTTGGGTTAGTTAATTAAAAACTATGATAAACTTTGATTTAAAAGTTGTTCTTCTGGGAAAATGATTTTTCTTATGAACATGAAACTATATCGAAAAATCATGGTTAAACTCAAAGTGGAAGTACGTTTTCCAAAATGGTTATCTAGACATCGTTCTTTCGACTAAAATGACTACCTTTGCAAAAACGAATTGTAACCTATATTTCTGACTATAAACTTATACTTTTTCTGATTAGATTCATAAACTTAAGTTCAATATGAAACCATAGCAACTTGAAACACTCAAAACAGATTTAAAACGAAGAAGTTATGGGTAAAACAAGATTGGATATTTTTGCTTGTTGTAGCTACGTGAAATTTGGTAACAAATTTATATTAATCATATCCTAGCTAACTTATATTGTATTATACATATATTCTAATATATTATGTAATCTTGGGATACCATAGACATGTATGCAAATGTTTTGACATATCATATCGACCCATCTATATATATTATTTGGAACAACCATAGACACTCTATATGCAGTAATGTTGGAGTTAGCTATATAGGGTTGAGGTTGATTCCAAAAATATATATACTTTGATTTGTGATCTAGCCTGAGACGTGTATACACTGGTTCGCGGATTGATTCAAGATAATATATATCAATTTATTTCTGTACATCTAACTATGGACAACTAGTTGTAGGTTACTAACGAGGACAGCTGACTTAATTGAAATGTCCCGTTCTTATTGATTAAAAACGTTCCATATTAATTGATTTCGTTGCGAGGTTTTGACCTCTATATGAGACGTTTTTCAAAGACAGCATTCATTTTAAAACAAACCATAACCTTTATTTCATCAATAAAGGTTTAAAAAGCTTTACGTAGATTATCAAATAATGATAATCTAAAATATCCTGTTTACACACGACTATTACATAATGGTTTACAATACAAATATGTTACAACAAAATAAATTTCTTGAATGCAGTTTTTACACAATATCATACAAGCATGGACTCCAAATCTCGTCCTTATTTAAGTATGCGACAGCGGAAGCTCTTAATAATCACCTGAGAATAAACATGCTTAAAACGTCAACAAAAATGTTGGTGAGTTATAGGTTTAACCTATATATATCAAATCATAATAATAGACCACAAGATTTCATATTTCAATACACATCCCATACATAGAGATAAAAATCATTCATATGGTGAACACCTGGTAACCGACATTAACAAGATGCATATATAAGAATATCCCCATCATTCCGGGACACCCTTCGGATATGATATAAATTTCGAAGTACTAAAGCATCCGGTACTTTGGATGGGGTTTGTTAGGCCCAATAGATCTATCTTTAGGATTCGCGTCAATTAGGGTGTCTGTTTCCTAATTCTTAGATTACCAGACTTAATAAAAAGGGGCATATTCGATTTCGATAATTCAACCATAGAATGTAGTTTAACGTACTTGTGTCTATTTTGTAAATCATTTATAAAACCTGCATGTATTCTCATCCCAAAAATATTAGATTTTAAAAGTGGGACTATAACTCACTTTCACAGATTTTTACTTCGTCGGGAAGTAAGACTTGGCCACTGGTTGATTCACGAACCTATAACAATATATACATATATATCAAAGTATGTTCAAAATATATTTACAACACTTTTAATATATTTTGATGTTTTAAGTTTATTAAGTCAGCTGTCCTCGTTAGTAACCTACAACTAGTTGTCCACAGTTAGATGTACAGAAATAAATCGATAAATATTATCTTGAATCAATCCACGACCCAGTGTATACGTATCTCAGTATTGATCACAACTCAAACTATATATATTTTGGAATCAACCTCAACCCTGTATAGCTAACTCCAACATTCACATATAGAGTGTCTGTAGTTGTTTCGAAATATATATAGATGTGTCGACATGATAGGTCGAAACATTGTATACGTGTCTATGGTATCTCAAGATTACATAATATACAATACAAGTTGATTAAGTTATGGTTGGAATAGATTTGTTACCAATTTTCACGTAGCTAAAATGAGAAAAATTATCCAATCTTGTTTTACCCATAACTTCTTCATTTTAAATCCGTTTTGAGTGAATTAAATTGCTATGGTTTCATATTGAACTCTAATTTATGAATCTAAACATAAAAAGTATAGGTTTATAGTCGGAAAAATAAGTTACAAGTCTTTTTTGTAAAGGTAGTCATTTCAGTCGAAAGAACGACGTCTAGATGACCATTTTAGAAAACATACTTCCACTTTGAGTTTAACCATAATTTTTGGATATAGTTTCATGTTCATAATAAAAATAATTTTCTCAGAATAACAACTTTTAAATCAAAGTTTATCATAGTTTTTAATTAACTAGCCCAAAACAGCCCGCGGTGTTACTACGACGGCGTTAATCCGGTTTTACGGTATTTTTCGTGTTTCCAGGTTTTAAATCATTAAGTTAGCATATCATATAGATATATAACATGTGTTTAGTTGATTTTAAAAGTCAAGTTAGAAGGATTAACTTTTGTTTGCGAACAAGTTTAGAATTAACTAAACTATGTTCTAGTGATTACAAGTTTAAACCTTCGAATAAGATAGCTTTATATGTATGAATCGAATGATGTTATGAACATCATTACTACCTTAAGTTCCTTGGATAAACCTACTGGAAAAGAAGAAAATGGATCTAGCTTCAATGGATCCTTGGATGGCTCGAAGTTCTTGAAGCAGAATCATGACACGAAAACAAGTTCAAGTAAGATCATCACTTGAAATAAGATTGTTATAGTTATAGAAATTGAACCAAAGTTTGAATATGATTATTACCTTGTATTAGAATGATAACCTACTGTAAGAAGCAAAGATTTCTTGAGGTTGTATGATCACCTTACAAGATTGGAAGTGAGCTAGCAAACTTGAAAGTATTCTTGATTTTATGTAACTAGAACTTGTAGAATATATGAAGAACACTTAGAACTTGAAGATAGAACTTGAGAGAGATCAATTAGATGAAGAAAATTGAAGAATTAAAGTGTTTGTAGGTGTTTTTGGTCGTTGGGGTATGGATTAGATATAAAGGATATGTAATTTTATTTTCATGTAAATAAGTCATGAATGATTACTCATATTTTTGTAATTTTATGAGATATTTCATGCTAGTTGCCAAATGATGGTTCCCACATGTGTTAGGTGACTCACATGGGCTGCTAAGAGCTGATCATTGGAGTGTATATACCAATAGTACATACATCTAAAAGCTGTGTATTGTACAAGTACGAATACGGGTGCATACGAGTAGAATTGTTGATGAAACTGAACGAGGATGTAATTGTAAGAATTTTTGTTAAGTAGAAGTATTTTGATAAGTGTATTGAAGTCTTTCAAAAGTGTATAAATACATATTAAAACACTACATGTATATACATTTTAACTGAGTCGTGAAGTCATCGTTAGTCGTTACATGTAAGTGTTGTTTTGAAACCTTTAGGTTAACGATCTTGTTAAATGTTGTTAACCCAATGTTTATAATATCAAAGGAGATTTTAAATTATTATATTATCATGATATTATCATGTATGAATATCTCTTAATATGATGTATATACATTAAATGTCTTTACAACGATAATCGTTACATATATGTCTCGTTTAAAAATCATTAAGTTAGTAGTCTTGTTTTTACATATGTAGTTCATTGTTAATATACTTAATGATATGTTTACTTATCATAGTATCATGTTAACTATATATATATCCATATATATGTCATCATATAGTTTTTACAAGTTTTAACGTTCGTGAATCACCGGTCAACTTGGGTGGTCAATTGTCTAAATGAAACATATTTCAATTAATCAAGTCTTAACAAGTTTGATTGCTTAACATGTTGGAAACATTTAATCATGTAAATATCAATCTCAATTAATATATATAAACATGGAAAAGTTCGGGTCACTACAGTACCTACCCGTTAAATAAATTTCGTCCCGAAATTTTAAGCTGTTGAAGGTGTTGATGAATCTTCTGGAAATAGATGCGGGTATTTCTTCTTCATCTGATCTTCACACTCCCAGGTGAACTCGAGTCCTCTACGAGCATTCCATCGAACCTTAACAATTGGTATCTTGTTTTGCTTAAGTCTTTTAACCTCATGATCCATTATTTAGACGGGTTCTTCGATGAATTAAAGTTTTTCGTTGATTTGGATTTCATCTAACGGAATAGTGAGATCTTTTTTAGCAAAACATTTCTACAAATTCGAGACGTGGAAAGTGTTATGTACAGCCGCGAGTTGTTGAGGTAACTCAAGTCGGTAAGCTACTGGTCCGACACGATCAATAATCTTGAATGGTCCAATATACCTTGGATTTAATTTCCCTCGTTTACCAAATCGAACAACGCCTTTCCAAGGTGCAACTTTAAGCATGACCATCTCTCCAATTTCAAATTCTATATCTTTTCTTTTAATGTCAGCGTAGCTCTTTTGTCGACTTTGGGTGGTTTTCAACCGTTGTTGAATTTGGATGATCTTATTGGTAGTTTCTTGTATAATCTCTGGACCCGTAATCTGTCTATCCCCCACTTCACTCCAACAAATCGGAGACCTGCACTTTCTACCACAAAGTGCTTCAAACGGCGCCATCTCAATGCTTGAATGGTTGCTGTTGTTGTAGGAAAATTCTGCTAACGGTAGATGTCGATCCCAACTATTTCCGAAATAAATAACACATGCTCGTAGCATGTATTCAAGCGTTTGTATCGTCCTTTTGCTCTGCCCATCAGTTTGTGGATGATAGGCAGTACTCATGTCTAGACGAGTTCCTAATGCTTGCTGTAATGTCTGCCAGAATCTTGAAATAAATCTGCCATCCCTATCAGAGATAATAGAGATTGGTATTCCATGTCTGGAGACGACTTCCTTCAAATACACTCGTGCTAACTTCTCCATCTTGTCATCTTCTCTTATTGGCAGGAAGTGTGCTGATTTGGTGAGACGATCAACTATTACCCAAATAGTATCAAAACCACTTGCAGTCCTTGGCAATTTAGTGATGAAATCCATGGTAATGTTTTCCCATTTCCATTCCGGGATTTCGGGTTGTTGAAGTAGACCTGATGGTTTCTGATGCTCAGCTTTGACCTTAGAACAAGTCAAACATTCTCCTACGTATTTAGCAACATCGGCTTTCATACCCGGCCACAAAAAATGTTTCTTGAGATCCTTGTACATCTTCCCCGTTCCAGGATGTATTGAGTATCTGGTTTTATGAGCTTCTCTAAGTACCATTTCTCTCATATCTCCAAATTTTGGTACCCAAATCCTTTCAGCCCTATACCGGGTTTCGTCTTCCTGAATATTAAGATGTTTCTCCGATCCTTTAGGTATTTCATCCTTTAAATTTCCCTCTTTTAAAACCTCTTGTTGCGCCTCCTTTATTTGAGTAGTAAGGTTATTATGAATCATTATATTCATAGATTTTACTCGAATGGGTTCTCTGTCCTTCCTGCTCAAGGCATCGGCTACCACATTTGCCTTCCCCGAGTGGTAACGAATCTCAAAGTCGTAATCATTCAATAATTCAATCTACCTACGCTGCCTCATATTCAGTTGTTTCTGATTAAATATGTGTTGAAGACTTTTGTGGTCGGTATATATAATACTTTTGACCCCATATAAGTAGTGCCTCCAAGTCTTTAATGCAAAAACAACCGCGCCTAATTCCAAATCATGCGTCGTATAATTTTGTTCGTGAATCTTCAATTGTCTAGACGCATAAGCAATTACCTTCGTTCGTTGCATTAATACACAACCGAGACCTTGCTTTGATGCATCACAATAAATCACAAAATCATCATTCCCTTCAGACAATGACAATATAGGTGCCGTAGTTAGCTTTTTCTTCAATAACTGAAACGCTTTCTCTTGTTCATCATTCCATTCAAATTTCTTCCCTTTATGCGTTAATGCAGTCAAGGGTTTTTCTATTCTGGAAAAGTCTTGGATGAACCTTCTGTAGTAACCAGCTAGTCCTAAAAACTGGCATATGTGTTTCGGAGTTTTCGGGGTTTCTGTGACGAAGCATTGTCTCTTACTCCTCGCGGTCCCTATTAGGGTTGGCTGTACTGCCGAGAGGCGGGCCGTAAAATCAGTGTCTGAGGTACGCTCAGTGGTCACAGGCGGTTAGCTGAGAAGGCACTGAGTGGGATGCGTCCCCAACTTTCAGTTGGTATCAGAGCGTTGGTCTTAGTGAACCAGGCCTTGCATTAGTGTGTCTAACTGGTAGTTGTTAGGATACATTAGTGAGTCTGGACTTTGACCGTGTCTGCCTATCAAAAATTTTGCTTATCATTTCTAGTCGGAAATAATCTGCTTATCATCCTTAGGAATTGCCTGCTTAGTAGTCTTAAGTCTAGACACATCTTACTGCATTTAGTGCATCGATAGTGTATAGACAAAATTCATATCCTAGTGTATCTGTTGCTATAGACCTTGTCTGATGTATTTCAAAGATTCTCCGTAATTCACGGGATTTTGGGTGTTATAAATACATATGTAAACTATGTATTAAAGAGTACCAAACCCAACTTCTATAATCTATTCCAAACCAAAAATTCATTTTTCCGACTATACAAGATGAATTCCTCATCCAGTTCGAATTCCTCTAACTTCGATAGCTACGCTGATATGGATTTCCATTCGGGCTCCGAAGGCAACGTCACTGGAATGGATCAACCAATTTCCCATCATCTATTCTGGATGAATTGGGGATGGGTTCGTAGTGTACTAAATTATTGGAGACAAGAAGAAGGTGATCCCTTTCACCCACCGAATTGCCCTATTGACGACGAACTTGAAGCACTTACCGGCGAACCTGTTCAAGAAACCATTTTCTCTCTCATTTGTCGAGTATCTCGTCACGATTATATCGTATCCCATATTTCGGATCTTGTTCATTCGCTCACCCCAACCGCCAATCATCCTGGTGTACTAGCAGAAATTAACGAACTTCGCGCTCGTGTGACGGCTTTGGAGAACACGGTGCGAAGGTTACAAACATCAGCAGCAGCACCAGCAGCATAATCTGTATCATCATCATCAACGCCGACAATACTCTTAACACCCAACCACAATCACGTCGTAAATCTCAACATCAAGATCTGTACCTCGGATATCAACATCACACGCCTCAATATCATCATCTGTACTTCAAGTATAATCCTCGTTCTATATATCGTTTTACATCGATTACCTTCGCTTTACGTAACGTTCTACCTCATATATCTTCGTTCGACATGGTGATTATGAAATCTCTAATATTTTAGAGATCATGTAATCCAGTATTAACGATAAATCAAATGAGTTTAATATCTTATTGACTCATTAAATCCATGATTACATCCGATGAAAATATATATGCAAGTATATTTTCATAAAGATTGTAATTAAAAATTCTTTCGTACAAACTGTTAATGATGAAAATATTTTAACGGGTGGGTAGTACCCGAGAAATATTCAGATTTCACATTAATAAGTTACACTGTACATTCTTCGAATCTGATTCAACGGTCAATTGCTATTCTATTTACAATCACCAATATACGTATCCGTTCACCTCAGATTAACCACCTCCATTTAAATTTTATATTTGGATTTTTTTCTCTATCAAAATCCAACAAGTGGCATAATGAAGAAAACATTGGATATAATAAAATTTGTTAGAAACAAACAAATTAACTAATTGAAATATTGTTAAGGTTCCACGCTAACTGTTCCTAGCTAACTGTTCCCAGCTAACTGATTAACATTTAATTTATCGCAATTTACATTCTCGCAATTTTATTTATTGTTATTTAATTTCCGCACTTTACATACCGTCGGGACACATGTACAACAATACGTCGGATTAATTCTGAGACAACACGTTGTGCAATGGGTCATGATATATATTTATTTATTTTACGCACTTTAAATAACGGGACACGTATACAAGGTTTCGACTTATCATATTGACCCATCTATATATATATTTCGGAACAACCGTAGACATTCTATATGTGAAGGTGGGAGTTGGCTATACAGGGTCGGAGTTGATTCCAAAATATATATACTTTGAGTTGTGATCGACACTGAGACCGGTACACGGGTCACGATACGTATTAATTAATTATGTATATTAAATTATATATGAATATATTGAACTGTTGAACTATTAGACCATTGGACAATCGGACTATTGGACTGCTAATTTTGGACGATTAAAATAATTAAAAAAAAATTGATCATAACATATGAAACTAAACAATTCTTCAAGTTTGCCACTTGATTTTATCTTAAACCTCATTCGTATCTTGACGATTACAATTCGTATTCAAATCTTTCATGCTTCTTGAAAACATCTCGATCGGAAGGATGAACCCGCCGCACTTCATCTACGGAAGAAAAGATCTATACATATAGTTATGCATCTGAAAAATTCTCGGAAACTGAGTAAACGTTTAACACGTATCTGTGCTAGCTCCTTTGGCGTTGTTATTACCGAAAATAACTTCACAATTCCTTTTCAAGGTAGCCAATTTTGTCACAGCTTCAGCAAATCAACTTCGACTTTTCGTTCGAATCAACTTTATTATATCTTTGATATATACGTTTACCATCGTTATTGCTACCAGGAAACCTATTATAATCTACAATATTACCGATAGACCTACCAGCAACCTCGCTGCTCCTTGGCTTAATCTCTCCGACAAATCCCTATATTTATCTACTGAAGTCTTATCATGTACTCATCGACACCTTGTAGCGATAGTTGCCATACTAAATACCGGGAAACATTACTCATTAATTCTCAAATTTTGCGTTGTTCTTACGTCAACAGTTATATATCTATATATAACGTATATCTTCTGGACCCGATGAAAATTTCAACGAATATCTTGCTCCGTACTCATGATTAAAATCTTGCGGAAAATTTTTCTCCATCAACCTTCGAACTTAGAAATTCCAAAATATCATCATAAAATATCTTCGAAATTTTTGAGGATATTTTCATAACTATTCTTGTCCGAAATTATCTACCTCTTCGTGCTTTCTGTATTCCATTATATTGGAAACTTCCGTAAAATTTAAGTTTAAATTATGAATGAATTTCTAGAGAAGTGTTGGGAATTGAAGGATGAGTTAGTATAATATAATGCGCTTGGCCAACGTGATTATATTACAGTAATTCATGCTGAGTTTCTAATGAAGCATGATGATCCACAGTACCCTCATCATGTGCCACGTTACACGACTCTTCCATTCTACTTAAATTTCTAGGCATATCACAGAAATATTTCCTTGATATTTCTGTCTTTCGTAATTCTGACAGCTTTCTAATAAATCGTGCGATTACATTTTCTTTCCGATTAGAAAATTTCTTTAAAATTCCTTGAATTCTGAAAAATCAACCGTGATTACGTCAGAAGTTAAGACGAACCTCTAATCACTTCATTTCACTAAGATAGCTTCACTTGTACGCTTCGAGTAATCGAATTGTTTTATCTACATTATACAATGGTGATAGAACTCTATCTATCAACTCATATTCGTCATGAAAAACATTTTTATTGTTAGCCATGACGACCTCACTCAAATTTCGGGGACGAAATTTCTTTAACGGGTGGGTACTGTAACGACCCGGAAAATTTCGACTAATCCTAAACCAAATTCTCGATACGATTTAATATTCTTGACACGATAAGATAAATATGTTAGGTTGAGTCTCAAAAATTTTGAACAGTTTCATTTATTCAATTGACCTTCAATTGCTCTCGACGATTCACGAACAACTATTTGTAAATAGATACATATATATATATGTGTGTGTGTATATAAATGTGTATATAAATATTACTTGAAAATATATAAGATAATATTAAATCTATTTTTTTAAAATATATAATACATGTTCATGAATGATTAAAATAAAAGTTGAACTGTGAAGATTTTAGTTTTGACAAAAATATTTTTACCTTTTTATTTTAAATTTTAGTACTCCGTACATAATAATTGGAACAGAAAAAAATAAATAATTATAGAATATTTTTGATCAAGTTTCACACAATTAATGAGTGAAATAATTAATTATATTTAATCTTAAAGTTTGAGATTTTTTTTAGGTACACTTTTATACAACAATTGTTTAGCAACGGACACGAAAATATCTGTCAAGTAACCTTTTTACAACTGGTTTTCCACAATAACTGAGCAGAGCGAATAGTTATATTTTATGTAAAAATCTAGGATATTTTTTCTTTTCTCCAAAGACATTTATCCGCCACTGATTAAACAACAGAGTACGATACACTATCCGGATAAGAGTGTCGGCAGTCATGAATTATATATGTGAGTTGTAATCACATTTAAAATACTGTGACTTATGTAAACACGTTCTAAAGTTTTGATTCCTTCTTGTGATTAATAAATAAGTATTATATTATTATTATTAATTATTATTAATATTATATCTATATGTAAGTTATATAAATATGTATGCAGAGAGATAAAGTTTGTATGTAAGATTACTAGTTAACTTAATCACCATTACTTCTCTTCACCCTTCTAACATCCATCCCCGCTCTACAACTTCTACTACGACAAACCACCCATGATGATCCTGCTTGGTTCGATCACTCACCATCTTATAACCAAGAACCGTTGATCACCATTCTCACATCACTCTCACCACCGTAACCATTACCATACTCTCTTCCGTTTCCATTTTCTATCAAACCACAACCCAACTAACCCATGGTTCTTGCTACTGCATGTCGCACCCAACTCTATTGTTGGTTCGGTTAAACTCACTCAACAACACGTTTTCTTGGTTGCTACGATCACAAAACGGAACCCACTGTTATATTGTTTCTTCTTCTCTTCTATTATTGTACTATCACTTTAAAAATCACCTTCAACCGAAATTAAAACCCTCAAACCCATCGTGAATTTATAAACCGCTGTTACTAGTTATATTTCTGTTTTGTAACCGAGAACATCAACCACAATCTTTCACCCACTTCCTGGTTCGGCATACATCATCCACGAAACCATCATCAAGATTTCGAACACCACCACGACACCATGAAAATCACCACTTCCAATTTATTTTGTCACTTCTCCTCTTCCTTAAATTCAATCTGTTTCTGTTTGGGATGAATAAACATCGCCACCAACATCGAAGGTTTGCTGCTGTATGTTTTCCTGTTTCGGTCCAACCAAGACCCAAACCACCTTCTGCTATTCGATTCGGTTTGCAGTCCAACCACCATTTCACTTTCACGAGCACCCATCCTCCACCATGAGCAACCGGCTACCACCATGATTCACCCTTCTCCCTTCGTATGATCACACCATCATAAACCACCACTCATCCACCCATATATACTGCAACAGCAACTGCTCGATCCTATTTAGATATGATGATGAGGTTTACCAATAATGAGATGATACATAAAATAAAGAGGACGTGGATGAATGATGAGGAGTCTCCAGAAAGTTAAAGGACATACTTTATTCTATCCCACTTGCAATTTACAATTGTTATTTATTTTCATATTATACTGGAGCAAAATCGTGTGTTACCTCATATAATGTTTGGGCCAAGATTTTCTATTTTTGATCTTGGGCCGAGGTTAAGTTTTTTTTTTATTTGGTTGGGCCGTACGAAGTTTGAGCGATTGGGCCGAGATCCATTCATTTTGCCGTGGAGATGATATATGTTATAGGGATTCGGTGATAATTATTATGATTTTATATGAGTGACGATTTAATATGATTATGATATATAATAAGTGAAGATGGGAATGAACCATAATGATTATAGAGGGGGTGATCCGATTAATATTGGTAATAATGATGATCATGATTCATGAAAGAATATGATCACGAAGTGGTTATGATAATAATATAGGAGATGTTAGTTTAAGATTATGATTTTAGGTGTTCGATGAGGAGATGATAGTTTAGATGATAATGATTAAATATAATATTGAGGATTCAATGTTAACCGAAAATGATGAAGATCAACGAATGTATTAATGGATTAAAAAGAATAATGGTAGGAATTAAGAAAGAAAATAAGTAATGGAGCATTTGTTTGGGAGTATTCTCGGGTTAGCGGGACGTCGCGGGTTCAAACCCGGACATGGGAAATTTCTTTAGGACAACTTCTATGAGGTAGTTTACTTGTTGTTATTATTATTATTATTATTATTATTATTATTATTATTATTATTATTATTATTAAGTACTAAGTATTATTATCAAAATTATTATTTTCATTATTATTAAACCTATCATTTATTTAGAAACTACAATTATCATTAAAGGTATTATTTTGTTAAAATTTTCATTTTATTATTATTATATTATTATTATCATGAGGTATATATATATATACATATATGTAAACTTGTTTAAATATTATCATGTGTTAATATTATTTGATATATATATACTTAATATAGGTTCGTGAATCCGAGGCCAACCCTATACTTGATCAATGATGTTATATGTATTTTTACTACAAAATACTGTATGGTGAGTATATAGTCCCTTTTTTTTTAACTCTAAATATTTTGGGCTGAGAATACATGCACTGTTTTTATAAATGATTTATGTTATGGACACAAGTGATCAAAAATATATTCTACATTGAGTTGTACCACTGGCATACTTCCCTGTAGCTTGGTAACTAATATTTACAGCGGTATTGTAAACGCGAATCCTGTTGATAGATCTATCGGGCCTGACAACCCCAACCGGACTGGACGACCAGTATTCAACGGTTGCACAGTACTTCGTTTCGTGACTACACTTAGGTACAGTGTAGTAAGATTTCATATTAAAGGGAATATGCGACGTGATTAAATGTTAAGTATGGTTACCAAGTGCTCAACCACTTAGAATATTTTTTTTATTAAAATGTTTACATATGAAATCTTGTGGTCCATAGTTATAACGCTGCTAGCATCAAACTTATATATCTCACCAACTTTATGTTGACGTTTTAAAGTATGTTATTCTCAGGTACGAATTAAGTCTTCCGCTGTGCATTAGCTCATGTTAAAGAGATTATCTGGAGTCGATCATCGCAATGGGACCAACTGTTGAAGACTTCGTCCGGGAGGATTAGGACCGGTCCTTTCAGTTGGTATCAGAGCTGGTTTAATGCCGTTTATTAGCGGGTTAATCGTAGAGGAGGTTCTCACAGTTTCCCACTTTTCAACAGTTTCTATCTTTGCCGGATCCACCTTAATACCTTCTTTGTTCACTATGTGACCGAGGAATTGAACTTCTTCCAACCAAAATGCACACTTTGAAAACTTAGCGTACAATTCTTCCTTCCTCAATACTTCTAACACCTTTCTCAAATGTTCACCGTGTTCTTGGTCATTCTTTGAGTAAATAAGTATGTCATCAATGAAAACAATGACAAACTTGTCAAGGTATGGTCCACACACTCGGTTCATAAGATCCATGAACACAGCGGGTGCATTAGTTAAACCAAATGGCATGACCATAAACTCGTAATGACCGTAACATGTTCTAAAAGCAGTCTTTGGAATATCATCTTCTTTCACCCGCATTTGATGATACCCGGAACGTAAGTCAATCTTTGAATAAACAGACGAGCCTTGTAGTTGATCAAATAAGTCATCGATTCTCGGTAGTGGGTAGCGGTTCTTGATGGTAAGTTTGTTCAACTCTCGGTAGTCGATACACAACCTGAATGTACCATCTTTCTTCTTGACAAACAAAACAGGAGTTCCCCACGGTGATGTGCTTGGTCGAATGAAACCAGGCTCTAAAAGTTCTTGTAATTGGCTTTGCAGTTCTTTCATCTCACTGGGTGCGAGTCTGTAAGGAGCACGAGCTATTGGTGCAGCTCCTGGTACAAGATCTATTTGAAATTCAACGGATCGATGTGGGGGTAATCCCGGTTATTCTTTCGGAAATACATCGGGAAATTCTTTTGCAATGGGAACATCATTGATGCTATTTTCTTCAGTTTGTACTTTCTCGACGTGTGCTAGAACAGCATAGCAACCTTTTCTTATTAGTTTTTGTGCCTTCAAATTACTAATAAGATGTAGCTTCGTGTTGCCCTTTTCTCCGTACACCATTAAGGGTTTTCCTTTTTCTCGTATAATGTGAATTGCATTTTTGTAACAAACGATCTCTGCTTTCACTTCTTTCAACCAGTCCATACCGATTATCACATCAAAACTCCCTAACTCTACTGGTATCAAATCAATCTTAAATGTTTCGCTAATCAGTTTAATTTCTCGATTCCGACATATATTATCTGCTGAAATTAATTTACCATTTGCTAATTCGAGTAAAAATTTACTATCCAAAGGCATCAATGGATAACTTAATTTAGCACAAAAATCTCTACTCATATAGCTTCTATCCGCACCCGAATCAAATAAAACGTAAGCAGATTTATTGTCAATAAGAAACATACCCGTAACAAGCTCCGGGTCTTCCTATGCCTCTACCGCATTAATATTGAAAACTCTTCCGCGGCCTTGTCCATTCGTGTTCTCCTGGTTCGGGCAATTTCTAATAATGTGGCCCGGTTTTCCACATTTATAACAAACTACATTGGCATAACTTGCTCCGACACTACTTGCTCCGCCATTACTCGTTCCGACACCATTTGTTCCTTTCATTCTATTAACCCCTGGTCCGTAGACCTCACACTTCGCCGCGCTATGACCATTTCTTTTACACTTGTTGCAAAATTTGGTGCAGAACCCCGAGTGATACTTTTCACACCTTTGGCATAGCTGCTTCTGATTGTTGTTGTTGTTGCGGTTATTATTGTTGTTGGGATGATTGTTGTAGTTGCTGTTGTTATTGTTGTTGTTGTTGTTGTTGTTGTTGTTGTTGTTGTTGTTGTTGTTGTTGTTGTTGTTGTTGTTGTTGTTGTTGTTGTTGTTGTTGTTGTTGTTGTTGTTGTTATTGGGCCGTTTGTTGTAGTTGCGATTGATGTTGCGATTGTTGGGATAATTGTTGCGATTATTGTTGTAATTGCTGTTGTTGTTGTATTGGTGATTCTTATCACCGTTTTCCTCCCACTTTCTTTTGACTTGCTTCACATTGGCCTCTTCAGCAGTCTGTTCTTTAATTCTTTCTTCAATCTGGTTCACTAGTTTGTGAGCCATTCTACATGCCTGTTGTATGGAGGCGGGCTCGTGTGAACTTATATCTTCTTGGATTCTTTCCGGTAATCCTTTCACAAACGCGTCGATCTTCTCTTCCTCATCTTCGAATGCTCACAGACACAATAGGCACAATTCTGTGAATCGTCTTTCGTACGTGGTAATATCAAATCCTTGGGTTCGTAACCCTCTAAGTTCTGTCTTGAGCTTATTGACCTCGGTTCTGGGACGGTACTTCTCGTTCATCAAGTGCTAGAATGCTGACCACGGTAGTGCATACGCATCGTCTTGTCCCACTTGCTCTAGATAGGTATTCCACCATGTTAACGCAGAACCTGTGAAGGTATGCGTAGCGTACTTCACTTTGTCCTCTTCAGTACACTTACTTATGGCAAACACCGATTCGACCTTCTCGGTCCACCGTTTCAATCCGATCGGTCCTTCGGTTCCATCAAATTCCAAAGGTTTGCAGGCAGTAAATTCTTTGTAGGTGCATCCTACACGATTTCCTGTACTGCTAGATCCAAGGTTATTGTTGATATGTAGCGCAGCCTGTACTGCGGCTATGTTTGAAGCTAGAAAAGTACGGAATTCCTCTTCATTCATATTCACGGTGTGTCGAGTAGTCGGTGCCATTTCCTTCAAAATAGTCAAATGGAACAAGTTAATCATACAGAATATTAAGAGTAGTTAATAGTATTTCGTAGCATAATATGAACTCATTTATAAAAGCTTTTTCTTCATATTAGCGTTTTATAAGTTTAAATTCGGGTAGTACCTACCCGTTAAGTTCATACTTAGTAGCTAATATACAATTCAACTACTACAATTCTATATGAAAAACTGATTATAATAATATTTCGCGTTCAAATTTTTACACAATATTTTACAAACTTACAATACCGCTTATTTTACATTTAGCATGAAATATAGCACACAATAAATTTGATACAAGATGGTTGTGAAGATAATTCTAGCTAGTACACAAGTCGTTCAGCAAAGGCAATAAAGACACGTAATTCATACGTCCATAAACAAGTCATGCATTCTGGTTTTACGAGGATTACTTCCCATCCTTGGTCTTGTGGAACATAACCGTTATGGCCGTTGATAAGACAGCGTGTTGTAACGTCGTCAAAGGGACGAGGGTTACGTAATGTCCAACAGTCCCGTAACAATCTAAAAACCTCATTTCTTACCCCAATTATCGACTCCGTCACTTGTGGGAACGTTTTGTTTAATAGTTGTAGCCCGATGTTCTTGTTCTCACTTTGGTGAGAAGCGAACATTACTAATCCGTAAGCATAACATGCTTCTTTATGTTGCATGTTAGCCGCTTTTTCTAAATCACGAAGTCCAATATTCGGATATATTGAGTCAAAATAATTTCTTAACCCATTGCGTAAAATAGCATTTTGGTTCCCCGCAATATATGCGTCAAAGTAAACACATCGTAACTTATGGATTTCCCAATGTGATATCCCCCATCTTTCGAACGAAAGCCTTTTATAAACCAAGGCATTCTTGGACCGTTCTTCGAATGTCTTACAAACTGATCTCGCCTTAAATAGTTGTGCCGAAGAATTCTGACCGACTCTAGACAAGATTTCATCAATCATGTCTCCGGGTAGGTCTCTTAAAATATTGGGTTGTCTATCCATTTTGTGTTTTTATACTGTAAAATAGACAAGAGTTAGATTCATAAAAAAAAATACTTATTAATACAAGCAATTTTTACATATATCATAAAGCATAAGCACACTATATTACATATATTACACCACACGAATACAACTATCTTATTCTGACTCGCTTGTTTCTTCTTCTTCGGTTTTGGTTCGTTTTGCCAAGTTTCTTGGGATATATGATGTTCCCCTAATACGAGTCGTCGTTTTCCACATTGGTTTAGAAAAACCTAGTGGTTTAGAGGTTCCCGGGTCATTGTTACAACTTAAGGACTTCGGGGGTTGACGATACATATAAAGTTCATCGGGGTGGGACTTAGATTTCTCTATTTTTATGCCCTTTCCCTGATTATTTTCTTTTGCCTTTTTAAATTCAGTTGGGGTAATTTCTATAACATCATCGGAATTCTCGTCGGAATCCGATTCATCGGAGAATTGGTAATCCTCCCAATATTTTGCTTCCTTAGCGGAAACACCATTGACCATAATTAACCTTGGTTGGTTGAGGATTTTCTTTTACTTAACCGTTTTATTATTTCCCCCACCGGTTCTATTTCTTCATCCAGTTCCGATTCTTCTTCCGGTTCCGACTCTTCTTCCGGTTCCGACTCTTCTTCCGGTTCCTCTTCGGGAACTTGTGAATCAGTCCACGAATCATTCCAATTTACATTTGACTCTTCATTATTATTAGGTGAGTCAATGGGACTTGTTCTTGAGGTAGACATCTATCATATAATATCAAACGCGTTAAGAGATTAATATATCACATAATATTCACATGTTAAAAATATATAGTTTCCGACAAAATTTGTTAAGCAATCATTTTTCAAGTAAACACGGTCGAAGTCCAGACTCACTAATGCATCCTAATAAACTCGATAAGACACACTAATGCAAAATTCTGGTTCTCTAAGACCAACGCTCGGATACCAACTGAAATGTCCAGTTCTTATTGATTAAAAACGTTCCATATTAATTGATTTCGTTGCGAGGTTTTGACCTCTATATGAGACGTTTTTCAAAGACTGCATTCATTTTAAAACAAAACATAACCTTTATTTCATCAATAAAGGTTTAAAAAGCTTTACGTAGATTATCAAATAATGATAATCTAAAATATCCTGTTTACACACGACCATTACATAATGGTTTACAATACAAATATATTACAACAAAATAAGTTTCTTGAATGCAGTTTTTACACAATATCATACAAGCATGGACTCCAAATCTCGTCCTTATTTAAGTATGCGACAGCGGAAGCTCTTAATAATCACCTGAGAATAAACATGCTTAAAACGTCAACAAAAATGTTGGTGAGTTATAGGTTTAACCTATATTTATCAAATCATAATAATAGACCACAAGATTTCATATTTCAATACACATCCCATACATAGAGATAAAAATCATTCATATGGTGAACACCTGGTAACCGACATTAACAAGATGCATATATAAGAATATCCCCATCATTCCGGGACACCCTTCGGATATGATATAAATTTCGAAGTACTAAAGCATCCGGTACTTTGGATGGGGTTTGTTAGGCCCAACAGATCTATCTTTAGGATTCGCGTCAATTAGGGTGTCTGTTCCCTAATTCTTAGATTACCAGACTTAATAAAAAGGGGCATATTCGATTTCGATAATTCAACCATAGAATGTAGTTTCACGTACTTGTGTCTATTTTGTAAATCATTTATAAAACCTGCATGTATTCTCATCCCAAAAATATTAGATTTTAAAAGTGGGACTATAACTCACTTTCACAGATTTTTTACTTCGTCGGGAAGTAAGACTTGGCCACTGGTTGATTCACGAACCTATAACAATATATACATATATATCAAAGTATGTTCAAAATATATTTACAACACTTTTAATATATTTTGATGTTTTAAGTTTATTAAGTCAGCTGTCCTCGTTAGTAACCTACAACTAGTTGTCCACAGTTAGATGTACAGAAATAAATCGATAAATATTATCTTGAATCAATCCACGACCCAGTGTATACGTATCTCATTATTGATCACAACTCAAACTATATATATTTTGGAATCAACCTCAACCCTGTATAGCTAACTCCAACATTCACATATAGAGAGTCTATGGTTGTTCCGAAATATATATAGATATGTCGACATGATAGGTCGAAACATTGTATACGTGTCTATGGTATCTCAAGATTACATAATATACAATACAAGTTGATTAAGTTATGGTTGGAATAGATTTGTTACCAATTTTCACGTAGCTAAAATGAGAAAAATTATCCAATCTTGTTTTACCCATAACTTCTTCATTTTAAATCCGTTTTGAGTGAATCAAATTGCCATGGTTTCATATTGAACTCTAATTTATGAATCTAAACTTAAAAAGTATAGGTTTATAGTCGGAAAAATAAGTTACAAGTCGTTTTTGTAAAGGTAGTCATTTCAGTCGAAAGAACGACGTCTAGATGACCATTTTAGAAAACATACTTTCACTTTGAGTTTAACCATAATTTTTGGATATAGTTTCATGTTCATAATAAAAATCATTTTCTCAGAATAACAACTTTTAAGTCAAAGTTTATCATAGTTTTTAATTAACTAGCCCAAAACAGCCCGCGGTGTTACTACGACGGCGTAAATCCGATTTTACGGTGTTTTTCGTGTTTCCAGGTTTTAAATCATTAAGTTAGCATATCATATAGATATAGAACATGTGTTTAGTTGATTTTAAAATTCAAGTTAAAAGGATTAACTTTTGTTTGCGAACAAGTTTAGAATTAACTAAACTATGTTCTAGTGATTACAAGTTTAAACCTTCGAATAAGATAGCTTTATATGTATGAATCGAATGATGTTATGAACATAATTACTACCTTAAGTTCCTTGGATAAACCTACTAGAAAAGAGAAAAATGGATCTAGCTTCAACGGATCCTTGGATGGCTCGAAGTTTTTGAAGCAGAATCATGACACGAAAACAAGTTCAAGTAAGATCATCACTTGAAATAAGATTGTTATAGTTATAGAAATTGAACCAAAGTTTGAATATGATTATTACCTTGTATTAGAACGATAACCTACTGTAAGAAACAAAGATTTCTTGAGGTTGGATGATCACCTTACAAGATTGGAAGTGAGCTAGCAAACTTGAAAGTATTCTTGATTTTATGTAACTAGAACTTGTAGAATATATGAAGAACACTTAGAACTTGAAGATAGAACTTGAGAGAGATAAATTAGATGAAGAAAATTGAAGAATGAAAGTGTTTGTAGGTGTTTTTGGTCGTTGGTGTATGGATTAGATATAAATGATATGTAATTTTGTTTTCATATAAATAAGTCATGAATGATTACTCATATTTTTGTAATTTTATGAGATATTTCATGCTAGTTGCCAAATGATGGTTCCCACACGTGTTAGGTGACTCACATGGGCTATTAAGAGCTGATCATTGGAGTGTATATACCAATAGTACATACATCTAAAATCTTTGTATTGTACGAGTACGAATACGGGTGCATACGAGTAGAATTGTTGATGAAACTGAATGAGGATGTAATTGTAAGCATTTTTGTTAAGTAGAAGTATTTTGATAAATGTATTGAAGTCTTTCAAAAGTGTATAAATACATATTAAAACACTACATGTATATACATTTTAACTGAGTCGTTAAGTCATCGTTAGTCGTTACATGTAAGTGTTGTTTTGAAACCTTTAGGTTAACGATCTTGTTAAATATTGTTAACCCAATGTTTATAATATCAAATGAGATTTTAAATTATTATATTATCATGATATTATCATGTATTAATATCTCTTAATATGATGTATATACATTAAATGTCTTTACAACGATAATCGTTACATATATGTCTCGTTTAAAAATCATTAAGTTAGTAGTCTTGTTTTTACATATATAGTTCATTGTTAATATACTTAATGATATGTTTACTTATCATAGTATCATGTTAACTATATATATATATCCATATATATGTCATCATATAGTTTTTACAAGTTTTAACGTTCGTGAATCACCGGTCAACTTGGGTGGTCAATTGTCTATATGAAACATATTTCAATTAATCAAGTCTTAACAAGTTTGATTGCTTAACATGTTGGAAACATTTAATCATGTAAATATCAATCTCAATTAATATATATAAACATGGAAAAGTTCGGGTCACTACATTAATAAACTTAAAACATCAAAATGTATTAAAAGTGTTGTAAATATATTTTGAACATACTTTGATATATATGTACATATTTGTTATAGGTTCGTCACTCGACCAGTGGCCAAGTCTTACTTCCCGATGAAGTAAAAATCCGTGAAAGTGAGTTATAGTCCCACTTTTAAAATCTAATATTTTGGGATGAGAATACATGCAGTTTTATAAATGTTTTACGAAATAGACACAAGTAATTGAAACTACATTATATGGTTGAATGATCGAAGCCGAATATGCCCCTTTTGCTTGGTAACCTAAGAATTAGTAAACCGATCTACTAATTGACACGAATCCTAAAGATAGATCTATTGGGCCTAACGAACCCCATCCAAAGTACCCGATGCTTTAGTACTTCGAATTCATTTTTATCATGTCCGAAGGATTTCCCGGAATGATAGGGGATATTCTTATATGCATCTTGTTAATGTCGGTTACCAGGTATTCACCATATGAATGAATTTTATCTCTATGTATGGGATGTATATTGAAATATGAAATCTTGTGGTCTATTATTATTATGATTTGATAATATATAGGTTAAACCTATAACTCACCAACATTTTTGTTGACGTTTTAAGCATGTTTATTCTCAGGTGATTATTAAGAGCTTCCGCTGTTGCATACTAAAATAAGGACAAGATTTGGAGTCCATGCTTGTATGATATTATGTAAAAACTGCATTCAAGAAACTTATTTTTGATGTAATATATTCTTATTGTAAACCATTATGTAATGGTCGTGTGTAAACGGTATATTTTAGATTATCATTATTTGATAATCTACGTAATACTTTTTAAACCTTTATCGATAAGATAAAGGTTATGGTTGTTTTAAAAATGAATGCAGTCTTTGAAAAACGTCTCATATAGAGGTCAAAACCTCGCGACGAAATCAATTAATATGGAACGTTTATAATCAATATGAACGGGACATTTCAGTTGGTATCCGAGCGTTGGTCTTAGAGAACCAGAAATTTGCATTAGTGTATCTTATCGAGTTTGTTAGGATACATTAGTGAGTCTGGACTTCGACCGTGTTTTCTTTAAAAACGATTGCTTAACACTTTTGTTGGAAACTATATATTATTAACATGTAAATATTATGTGATATATTAACCTCTTAATGTGTTTGATATTGTGTGATCGATGTCTGCCTCTAGTATAAATCCCATCGATTCACCTAATAATAATGAAGAGTCGAATATATTTTGGGAAGATTCACAAATTCCCGAAGAGAAACCGGAAGAAGAGGAACCGGAAGAGGAGGAACCGGAAGAGGAGGAACTGGAAGAGGAGGAACCGGAAGAAGAAGAGGTTCCGGAGGAAGAAATATTGATACCTAAAGTAAATCAATTAAATAAAAGAAAATCCTCAACCAATGGACCAAAGTTAATAATGGTCAATGGTGTTTCCGCCGAGGAAGCAAAATATTGGGAATATTACCAATTTTTCGATGAATCAGATCCCGATGAGGATTTCGATGATGTTATAGAAATTACCTCGACCCAATTTAATAAAGCGAAAGAAAATAATAAGGGAAAATGTATAAAAATAGAGAAACCCGATTCCAATCCTGATGAACTTTATATGTTTCGGCAACATCCGTATTTCCTAAAATGTAACAATGACCCGGGAACCTCTAAACCACCAGGTTTTTCTAAACCATTGTGGAAAATGACGGCTCGTATTAGAGGAACACCATATATTCCTAAAAAATTAGGAAAACAAACCAAGTCCGAAGAAGAAGAAACCAGTGATTCATATTAGAGGGTTGTAATCATGTTGTGTATTATATGTATTGTAGTGTGCTTGTACTTTTATGTTCTATGTAAAAATTGCTTGTATTGTTTGTTAATTATCTTTTACGAATCTAATCCTTGTCTATTTTACAGTATAAAAACAAAATGGACGTTATGGGTAGACAACCGAATATTTTAGAAGATCTACCAGAGGATATGATTGAGGAAATCTTGTCTAGAGTCGGTCAGAATTCATCAGCACAATTAATTATGGCAAAATTAACTTGTCAAACATTTGAAAGACTTTCCAGAAATGCCTTAGTTTATAAAAGGCTTTCCTTTGATAGGTGGGGTATATCACATTGGGGAGACCGTAAGTTATGCCGTGTTTTCTTTAAAGCGTTAAATGCGGGGAACCCAAATGCAATTTTATGCTACGGGTTAAGAACCTATTTTGACTCAACATATCCCAACATAGGATGTCGTGAATTAGAAAGAGCTTCTAACATGAAACATAAAGAAGCATGTTATACTTACGGGTTAGTGATGTTCGCTTCTTACCAAAGTGAGAAAAAGAACATCGGATTGCAACTTTTGAATAAAACCTTCCCACAAATGACGGATTCAGTAGTTGGGGTGAGAAACAAGGTTTTTAGATTATTATGGGGTTGTTGGACATTATGAAACCCTCCATGCTGCCTAGCCAATGGTCATAACGGTTATTTTCCACAAGACCGAGGATGGGAAGTCGTCTTAGTAAAACCAGAATGCATGACTTGTTTATGGGCTTATGAATTACTTGTCTTTATTTCCTTTACTGAACAACTTGCGTATTAACCAGGTTTATCTTCAAAACTGTCCTGTATCAAAGTGTACTATATTTCATGTTATATGTAATATAGTGAAGTTGTAAGTTTGAAGAATATTTGTATGTGATATATTATTATAATCAGTTTTTCATATGGAATTGTAGTAGTTAAATTGTATATTAGCTACTAAGTATGAACTTAACGGGTAGGTAGTACCCGAATTTAAACTTATAAAATGCTAATATGAAGAAAAAGCTTTTATAAATGAGTTCATATTATGCTACGAAATACTATTGACTACTCTTAATATTATGTATGATTAACTCGATTCAGTTGGCTATTTTGAAGGAAATGGCACCGACTACTCGACACACCATGAATATGAGTGAAGAGGAATTTCGTACCTTTCTTGCTGCAAACATAGCCGCTGTACAGGCTGCGCTACATACCAACAATAACTCTGAATCTAGCAATGTAGCTAACGGCGCAAGAAATTGTGTAGGATGCTCCTACAAAGAATTCACTGCCTGCAAACCTTTAGAATTTGATGGAACCGAAGGACCAACTAGATTGAAACGGTGGACCGAGAAAGTCGAATCGGTGTTTGCATAAGTAAGTGTACTGAAGACGACAAAGTTAAGTACGCTATGCATACCTTCACAGGTACTGCATTAATGTGGTGGAACACCTATCTTGAACAGGTAGGACAAAATGCTGCTTACGCACTACCGTGGTCGGCATTCAAGCAATTGATGAACGAGCAGTACCGTCCTAGAAACGAAGTCAATAAACTCAAGGCAGAACTTAGAGAGTTACGAACACAAGGGTTCGACGTTACCAAATATGAACGACGATTCACAGAGTTGTGCCTATTGTGTCCGGGAGCATTCGAAGATGAAGAAGAGAAGATCGATGCATTTGTAAAAGGGTTACCAGTAAGGTTTCAAGAAGATGTGAGTTCACACGAGCCCGCTTCTATACAGAAGGCAAGTCGAATGGCTCATAAACTCATAAATTATATTGAGGGAAGAATTAAAGTGCAGGCAGCCGAAGAAGCCAACACGAAACAACTCAAGAGGAAGTGGGAGGAAAACGGTGACAAGAGTCACCAGTACAACAACAACAACAATTACAACCACAATTACAACAACTATCCCAACAACCGCAACAACAATCGCAACAATAACCGCAATCTTAACAATAACTACAACAAATATCCCAACAACAACAACAATAACAATCCCAACAACAACCTCAATAACAACAACGGCAACAAAAACCAAAAACAGCCATGTCATATGTGTGAAGAAAATCATCAGGGGTTTTGCATGACATTTTGCAACAGGTGTAAAAGAAATGGTCATAGCGCGACAAAGTGTGAGGTCTACGGACCAAAGTTAAACAGAACTAAAGGAACAAATAATGTCGGAACAAGTAATGCCGAAACGAATAGTGTCGAAGCAAGTAATACCAACACTGTTTGTTATAAATGTGGAAAACCGGGCCACATTATTAGAAATTTCCCGAATCAGTTGAATACTAATGGGCAGGGCCGTGGAAGAGTTTTCAATATTAATGCGGCAGAAGCACAGGAAGACCCAGAGCTTGTTACGGGTACGTTTCTTATTGACGATAAATCTGCTTATGTTTTATTTGATTCGGGTGCGGATAGAAGCTATATGAGTAGAGAATTTTGTGCTAAATTAAGTTGCCCATTGACGCCTTTGGATAGTAAATTTTTACTCGAATTAGCAAACAGTATATTAATTTTAGCAGATAATATATGTCGGGAGAGAGAAATTAAACTGGGGGATGAAATATTTAAAATTGATTTAATACCAGTCGAGTTAGGGAGTTTTGATGTAATAATGGGCATGGACTGATTGAAAAGGTGAGAGCAGAGGTCGTTTGTTACAAAAATGCGATTTGCATTATGCGTGAAAAAGGAAAACCTTTAATGGTGTACGGAGAAAAGAACAACGCGAAATTAAATCTTATTAGTAGTTTGAAGGCGGAAAAACTAATAAGAAAAGGTTGTTACATCATTCTATCACACATCGAGGAAGTTAAACCTGAAGAAAAGATCATCAGTGATGTTCCCGTCGCAAAAGAATTTCTCGATGTATTTCTGAAAGAATTACCGGGATTACCCCCACATCGATCCATTGAATTTCAAATAGACCTTGTACCAGGAGCTGCACCAATAGCTCGTACTCCATACAGACTCGCACCCAGTGAAATGAAAGAATTATAAAGTCAGTTACAGGAACTTTTAGAGTATGGTTTCATTCGACCAAGCACACCACCATGGGGAGCTCCTGTTTTGTTTGTCAAGAAGAAAGATGGTACATTCAGGTTGTGTATCGACTACCGAGAATTGAACAAACTTACCATCAAGAACCGTTACCCACTACCGAGAATCGACGACTTATTTGATCAACTACAAGGCTCGTCTGCTTATTCGAAGATCAATTTATGTTCTGGATATCATCAAATGCGGGTGAAGGAGGATGATATTCCAAAGACTGCTTTTAGGACGCGTTACGGTCATTACGAGTTTATGGTCATGCCGTTTGGATTGACTAATGCACCATCTGTGTTCATGGACCTCATGAACCGAGTGTGTGGGCCATATCTTGACAAGTTTGTCATTGTTTTCATCGATGACATACTTATTTACTTGAAGAATGATCAAGAGCACGAAGAACATTTGAGAAAAGTGCTAGAGTTGCTGAGAAAAGAAAAACTGTACGCTAAGTTTTCAAATTGTGCATTTTGGTTAGAAAAAGTTCAATTCCTCGGGCACATAGTGAACAAAGAAGGTATTCATGTGGATCCAGCAAAGATTGAAACCGTTGAAAAGTGGAAAATCCCGAAAACTCCGAAATATATACGCCAGTTTTTAGGACTAGCTGGTTACTACAGAAGGTTCATCCAAGACTTTTCCAGAATAGCAAAACCCTTGACTGCATTAACGCATAAAGGGAAGAAATTTGAATGGAAAGATGAACAAGAGAAAGCATTTCAATTGTTAAAGAAAAAGTTAACTACGGCACCTATATTGTCATTACCTGAAGGGAATGATGATTTTGTGATATATTGTGACGCCTCAAAGCAATGTCTCGGTTGTGTATTAATGCAACGAACGAAAGTAATTGCTTATGCGTCTAGACAATTGAAGATTCACGAACAGATTTATACGACGCATGATTTGGAATTAGGCGCGGTTGTTTTTGCATTAAAGACTTAGAGGCACTACTTATATGGGGTCAAAAGTATTATATATAACGACTACAAAAGTCTTCAACATATATTTAATCAGAAACAACTGAATATGAGACAGCGTAGGTGGATTGAATTATTGAATGATTACGACTTTGAGATTCGTTACCACCCGGGGAAGGTAAATGTGGTAGCCGACGCCTTGAGCAGAAAGGACAGAGAACCCATTCGAGTAAAAGCTATGAATATAATGATTCATACTAACCTTACTACTCAAATAAAGGAGGCACAACAAGGAGTTTTAAAAGAGGGAAATTTAAAGGATGAAATACCCAAAGGATTGGAGAAGCATCTTAATATTCGGGAAGACGGAACTCGGTATAGGACTGAAAGAATTTGGGTACCAAAATTTGGAGATATGAGAGAAATAGTACTTAGAGAAGCTCATAAAACCAGATACTCAATACATCTTGGAACGGGGAAGATGTACAAGGATCTCAAGAAACATTTTTGGTGGCCAGGTATGAAAGCCGATGTTGCTAAATACGTAGGGGAATGTTTGACATGTTCTAAGGTCAAAGCGGAGCATCAGAAACCATCAGGTCTACTTCAACAACCCGAAATCCCGGAATGGAAATGGGAAAACATTACCATAGATTTCATCACTAAATTGCCAAGGACTGCAAGTGGTTTTGATACTATTTGGGTAATAGTTGATCGTCTCACCAAATCAGCACACTTCCTACCAATAAGAGAAGATGACAAGATGGAGAAGTTAGCACGACTGTATTTGAAGGAAGTCGTCTCCAGACATGGAATATCAATCTCTATTATCTCTGATAGGGATGGCAGATTTATTTCAAGATTTTGGCAGACATTACAGCAAGCATTAGGAACTCGTCTAGACATGAGTACTACCTATCATCCACAAACTGATGGGCAGAGTGAAAGGACAATACAAACGCTTGAAGATATGCTACGAGCATGTGTTATTGATTTCGGAAAGAGTTGCGATCAACATCTACCGTTAGCAGAATTTTCCTACAACAACAGCTACCATTCAAGCATTGAGATGGCGCCGTTTGAAGCACTTTATGGTAGAAAGTGCAGGTCTCCGATTTGTTGAGTGAAGTGGTGGATAGACAGATTACGAGTCCGGAGATAATACAAGAAACTACTGAGAAGATCATCCAAATTCAACAACGGGTGAAAACCGCCCAAAGTCGACAAAAGAGCTATGCCGACATTAAAAGAAAAGATATAGAATTTGAAATTGGAGAGATGGTCATGCTTAAGGTTGCACCTTGGAAAGGCATTGTTCAATTTGGTAAATGAGGGAAATTAAATCCAAGGTATATTGGACCATTCAAGATTATTGATCGTGTCGGACCAGTAGCTTACCGACTTGAGTTACCTCAACAACTCGCGGCTGTACATAACACTTTCCACGTCTCGAATTTGAAGAAATGTTTTGCTAAAGAAGATCTCACTATTCCGTTAGACGAAATCCAAATCAACGAAAAACTTCAATTCATCGAAGAACCCGTCGAAATAATGGATCGTGAGGTTAAAAGACTTAAACAAAACAAGATACCAATTGTTAAGGTTCGATGGAATGCTCGTAGAGGACCCGAGTTCACCTGGGAATGAGAAGATTAGATGAAGAAGAAATACCCGCACTTATTTCCAGAAGATACGTCAACACCTCCAACTGCTTAAAATTTCGGGACGAAATTTATTTAACGGGTAGGTACTCTAGTGACCCGAACTTTTCCATGTTTATATATATTAAATGAAATTGATATTTACATGATTAAGTGTTTCCAACATGTTAAGCAATCAAACTTGTTAAGACTTGATTAATTGAAATAGGTTTCATATAGACAATTGACCACCCAAGTTGACCGGTGATTCACGAACGTTAAAACTTGTAAAAACTATATGATGATATATATATATGATTATATATATAATTAAAATGATATTATGATAAGTAAGTATCTCATTCGGTATTTTAACAATGAGTTATATACATAAAATTGAGTTTGTTGAATTAAGAAACTCGAAACGATATATATAACGATTATCGTTATAACAACGTCTTACTAATTATATATGAATCATATTAAGATATTGTTACACTATGTTTAATCATGATAAATGATAAGTAAACATGTCATTATGTATATTAACAATGAACTACATATGTAAAAACAAGACTACTAACTTAAGGATTTCGAAACGAGACATATATGTAACGATTATCGTTGTAACGACATTTAAATGTATATATATCATATTAAGATATATTAATATATCATAATATCATGATAATGTAATAATTTAACATCTCTTTAGATATAATAAACAATGGGTTAACAACATTTAACAAGATCGTTAACCTAAAGGTTTCATAACAACATTTACATCTAACGACTAACGATGACTTAACGCCTCAGTTAAAATGTATATACATGTAGTGTTTTAATATGTATTCATACACTTTTGAAAGACTTCAAGACACTTATCAAAATACTTCTACTTTACAAAAATGCTTACAATTACATCCTCGTTCAGTTTCATCAACAATTCTACCGTTATGCGCCCGTATTCGTACTCGTACAATACACAACTTTTAGATGTATGTACTTTTGGTATATACACTCCAATGATCAGCTCTTAGCAGCCCATGTGAGTCACCTAACATATGTGGGAACCATAATTTGGCAACTAGCATGAAATATCTCATAAAATTACAAAAATATTAGTAATCATTCATGACTTATTTACATGTAAACAAAATTACACATCCTTTATATCTAATCCATATACCAACGACCAAAAACCCCTAAAAACAATTTCATTATTCAATTTTATTCATCTAATTGAACTCTCTCTAGTTCTATCTTCAAGTTCTAAGTGTTCTTCATAAATTCTATAAGTTCTAGTTTCATAAAATCAAGAATACTTCCAAGTTTGCTAGCTTAATTCCAATTTTGTAAAGTGATCATCCAACCTCAAGAAATCTTTCTTATTTACAGTAAGATATCTTTCTAATACAAGGTAATACTCATA
The DNA here is from genome assembly GCF_046630445.1 of Rutidosis leptorrhynchoides. Taxonomy (NCBI): domain Eukaryota; kingdom Viridiplantae; phylum Streptophyta; class Magnoliopsida; order Asterales; family Asteraceae; genus Rutidosis; species Rutidosis leptorrhynchoides. The sequence continues at coordinate 350,497,392 of NC_092335.1, read as the reverse complement.
TTCAAACTTTGATTCAATTTCTATAACTATAACAATCTTATTTCAAGTGGAAATCTTACTTGAACTTGTTTTCGTGTCATGATTCTGCTTCAAGAACTTTCAAGCCATCCAAGGATCCTTTGAAGCTAAATCTATTTTTATCATTTCCAGTAGGTTTATCCACAAAACCTGAGGTAGTAATGATGTTCATAACATCATTCGATTCATATATATAAAATTACCTTATTCGAAGGTTTAAACTTGAAATCACTAGAACATAGTTTAGTTAATTCTAAACTTGTTCGCAAACAAAAGTTAATCCTTCTAACTTGACTTTTAAAATCAACTAAACACATGTTATATATCTATTTGATATGCTAACTTAATGATTTAAAATCGGAAAACACGAAAAACACCGTAGAACCGGATATACGCCGTCGTAGTAACACCGCGGGCTGTTTTGGGTTAGTTAATTAAAAACTATGATAAAATTTGATTTAAAAGTTGTTCTTCTGAGAAAATTATTTTTCTTATGAACATGAAACTATATCGAAAAATCATGGTTAAACTCAAAGTGGAAGTACGTTTTCCAAAATGGTCATCTAGACGTCGTTCTTTCGACTGAAATGACTACCTTTACAAAAACGACTTGTAACCTATATTTCCGACTATAAACTTATACTTTTTCTGTTTAGATTCATAAACTTAAGTTCAATATGAAACCATAGCAACTTGAAACACTCAAAACGGATTTAAAACGAAGAAGTTATGGGTAAAACAAGATTGGATATTTTTGCTTGTTGTAGCTACGTAAAAATTGGTAACAAATTTATATTAATCATATCCTAGATAACTTATATTGTATTATACATGTATTTTAATATATTATGTAATCTTGGGATACCATAGACACGTATGCAAATGTTTTGACATATCATATCGACCCATCTATATATATTATTTGGAACAACCATAGACACTCTATATGTAGTAATGTTGGAGTTAGCTATACAGGGTTGAGGTTGATTCCAAAAATATATATACTTTGAATTGTGATCTATCCTGATACGTGTATACACTGGGTTGTGGATTGATTCAAGATAATATATATCAATTTATTTCTGTACATCTAACTATGGACAACTAGTTGTAGGTTACTAACGAGGACAGCTGACTTAATAAACTTAAAACATCAAAATGTATTAAAAGTGTTGTAAATATATTTTGAACATACTTTGATATATATGTACATATTTGTTATAGGTTCGTGAATCGACCAGTGGCCAAGTCTTACTTCCCGACGAAGTAAAAATCTGTGAAAGTGAGTTATAGTCCCACTTTTAAAATCTAATATTTTGGGATGAGAATACATGCAGTTTTATAAATGTTTTACGAAATAGACACAAGTAATTGAAACTACATTATATGGGTGAATGATCGAAGCCGAATATGCCCCTTTTGCTTGGTAACCTAAGAATTAGTAAATCGATCTACTAATTGACGTGAATCCTAAAGATAGATCTATTGGGCCTAACAAACCCCATCCAAAGTACCGGATGCTTTAGTACTTCGAATTCGTTTTTATCATGTCCGAAGGATTTCCCGGAATGATAGGGGATATTCTTATATGCATCTTGTTAATGTCAGTTACCAGGTGTTCACCATATGAATAAATTTTATCTCTATGTATGGGATGTATATTGAAATATGAAATCTTGTGGTCTATTATTATTATGATTTGATAATATATAGGTTAAACCTATAACTCACCAACATTTTTGTTAACGTTTTAAGCATGTTTATTCTCAGGTGATTATTCAGAGCTTCCACTATTGCATACTAAAATAAGGACAAGATTTGGAGTCCATGCTTGTATGATATTATGTAAAAAACTGCATTCAAGAAACTTATTTTTGATGTAATATATTCTTATTGTAAACCATTATGTAATGGTCGTGTGTAAACGGTGTATTTTAGATTATCATTACTTGATAATCTACGTAATGCTTTTTAAACCTTTATCGATAAGATAAAGGTTATGGTTGTTTTAAAAATGAATGCAGTCTTTGAAAAACATCTCATATAGAGGTCAAAACCTCGCGACGAAATCAATTAACGTGGAATGTTTATAATCAAGATGAACGGGACATTTCAGGTAAACCTACTGGAAATAACAAGAAATGATCTTGAGCTTCAAAGGATCTTGGATGGCTTGAAAGTTCTTGAAGTAGAATCATGAGATAGTTATAGTTATAGAAATCGAATCAAAGTTTGAATATGAATATTACCTTGAATTAGAAAGATAACCTACTGTAAATGACAAAGGTTTCTTGATCTTACATGATTACTTGGAATGGATTAGAAAGCTTGGAAGTAGTCATGTAAATTTGATATGATTCTTGAAGTGTTCTTGAAAGATTGTTTTGTATGATGATTAAAGGTTGGATTTATGAGCTAGATTGATGTAAATTTTGATGAAAATGATGAAGAACACTTAGAACATCAAGAGATAACTTGAGAGAGATGTGTTTGATGCATGAAAGTTGAAATGAGAATGTGTTTATGGTTGGTGAAGTTCACGTGAATATGCACTTGCATATAAGGTTCCATTAGTTTGTATTTTTGCTACATATTTGATGCTAGATGTTAAATGATAGTTCCCACATGTTTGATGACTCATTAAGGGCTGCTAAAAGCTGATCATTAAAGTGTATATACCAATAGTATATACATCTAAAAGCTGGGTATTGTACGGGTACAATACCGAAAGAATACGAGTAGAATTCTTGATGAAAACAAATGGGAATGTAATTGTAACCATTTTTGTTAAGTATAACTATTTTAAAATATGTCTATAAGTATTTCAAAAGTACATTAATACATCTTAATACATTACATATATATACATTTTAATTGAGTCGTTAAATCATCGTTAGTCGTTATATGCATGCGTTGTTTTGAAACCTTTAAGTTAACGATCTCGTTTAATGCAATTAATCCATTGTTATTATATTTAATGAGGTGTTAAATTCTTATATTATCATGATAACATAGTGTATTAATATATCTTAATACGATATATATATTAAGACGTCGTTACAACGATAATCGTTACATATAATTATCGTTTTGAAATCCTTAAGTTAATAGTCTTGTTTTATGTATATAGTTTATTGTTAATATACATAATGAGATACTTAATTATCATTTCATCATGTTAAACACACACACACACACACACGCACACACACACACACACACACACACACACACACACATATATATATATATATATATATATATATATATATATATATATATATATATATATATATATATATATATTATCATGTCATATACAAGTTATAACGTTCGTGAATCATCGGATAAACTGGGTGGTCAAACGTTTACATAAAATCCGTTTCAATTAATCAAGTCTTAACAATATTGATTGCTTAACATGTTGGAAAAATTTATACATGTAAATATTAATCTCATAATATATATATAATCATGGAAAAATCTGGGTTATGACAGAAATGATGAAACTTGTCTATCTTTCTAAATATGGCACAACTCACTTGTTTTCAAAATGCGTCTAGACAAGAATTATTCGACATATGTTTAGCATATAAGATTTCAAAAACATATTGTAATTTGTAAACATAATTCCTTTGCTAAAATTTTCACGTTCCTAGAAATGACCAACATACGAAGACAGTGCGCGGTATATCACCGTCAACAAATGAAAACTAGAATACTTCTTGAAGAAAGAATCGTTCACTATGACGAGTTTCCAAACCTTCACACCTCATTTACTCAAAAAGGATGCCTTTGTTTCTTAAACCTAAATGAAGTTATCTACCCATCTCCTATTCGGGAGTTTTATGACAACTTGATCTTGTCCACCCGAAACAATTCAAATTTTGACTTTATAATAAGACTCGCACTTCGACCTCTCTCTTACTTCACCTCGGTTATGGAGATCCCTTCACACGGTCATCGTTTCTACACTCCTTGAACTGATCTTCGATCATTGCATCCTACCTACCTGACACAAGAGGTACTCTCCCTCATCACTAACTTTGGTGTACCTCACAACCTCAACCATCGAATCGTTGTTCAAGATTTCGAGATTCGCCATGATCTTCAACTCCTCTTGACCATCATTCAACAAAACATCTTTGTAGGGAGACTTTTGTCAATTATCTCTCGAGAACCGAAGTGGCCCTTCTATGGTCATTTCTCTCCAACGATGCCATAAATATCGCATAAATCATGACTCAACGAATGAGCAATCTTCTTGACCTACCTAATCGCCCACTTCCCTACTCCATCCATCTTAACCGCCTTGGTGTGATAACTCCTCTAAGGGTTCCTCGTCCCATGTCAACCATTCCGCTCACCTTTTGGATTGAGACTCCTATCATAACTCTCTCATCCGACACTGATGAATCTACCATCTCTGACGCCGTCAGTACCAATGCTCATTATCTTTAAAAATGTTGGTTAGAGAAATATTAAGGGCGGAAGTTATGTCATCTAGCTTATGGTTGTGACTTATTATGACTTATTATATTGTATGCACTACTCTAATTATGACTTTTATGCATGCTAATCCTTTCTTTATGAGTCCTATGTTATATAGTTCAGAGGGGAGCTATACTATCATCCGATGTGTAAGTTTTAGAGGGATCATTACTCTAGGGCGCGCTTAGTTCCAGGGGAAGCTAACCCATGTCTTCACCAACTTGTCTTTTCTTTAATTGGGACTTTAATGACCATTATGACATTATGTAATATGATAAAAAGATATCACACTTGTGTGTTTAATCTTCTTTCAAGTTAAATTGTCATTAAGGTGTCATTAGGTGTGATTAATCAAGATTAACATCTTTTGGTTCAAAACTCTTTTGAAAACAAAGAAGGCAAATGTTCTAAGTATATTTAGAAAGGTTTTGTAAATTATAGATACCTCAAAGTGGTCTAACTCAAAATGCAAGGATTTGGTAACAGGAAGAACTGCGGTCGATCCACGGTCAGCCGTGAGGTTGACCGTGGATCATATTTTCAAACATCGTTTGAAAATATTTGTACTGGGCATCCACGGTCAGGTCTACGGTCGACCGTGGATCAGCCTTGTTTTATTTTGGCCAATTTTATTATTGTGAGTTGGTCTTTTGCTATAGATAGTGTAGGCTTGTGAATTTGTGTTGTTATATACGTTGTTTAAGCACACAAGACTTGGTGTCATCATCAAAACAAAGTGGTTAACATTTGAATATTGGATCACTAACCAACATTCCCCTCCCCCCCTTCTGATGATGACAAAACTATGTAAGTGTGCTTAAGCGTATAATACAACACATGTACACTTTCTCCCTCCTTTTGTCGAAGCAAAAAGGTTAGCTCCTCTTGTAACTAAGAGCGCCCTAGGGTAATGCTCCCCCTTGAATCTTACATAGCGGTAGATGATATAGCTCCCCCTTGAAATGTGCAACATAAAACTCATAGAAAAGAGGATTAGTCCACACATAAGTCATAATATCAAGTAAGGAGTGATATGAACTCAACAAGCTGGATAAACCTTTAATCAAGGGTTAGTGCACACACATAATAATATATAGCAATCATAAGGATCATTGTGTGTCATAGATAACAAAGATAGTGGAGTGAGCACTTTGACGAATATTTGTGATCGTTAGAGAGCATGTAAGATCAAAAGTGCGTATGAACCACCATATATCAGAGTTAAGGAATAGTATAGCATGAATGTGTGAGATAACATGTAGTGAGCAGAAGCCTTAGTATATCATGTAACATTATCATTAAGTACCAACATTACTCTACTAGTTCTACCAATTTTAGGCATGTATAGAAGCAAGTTGGTTAAAGCAAGCATGTAGAACCATATAGCATAGCATGGTATACATATTGAACATAGCACAATGTGGAAACATAAGTGAGAGTAGCATGCAAGAGGTAATATACTTGAGATCAATTGTCAAGCAAACAATCATGCATAACAATCATATTTATAGGCTTAAATGCTAAAGCATGAGAGTAAGTTCAAACAAGCATGTTAAAACACAAGCATAACATAGCATGGCAAATAAGTAAGAGCATCACACGTAATCATATCATGCAACACTATAGATACTAACATAGTAGTTTCAACAAGCATGTAAAGACACAGGCATGGCATACATATGGCACATATCATAAGAATAGAATGTCAAGCAATAGTGATCATTAAGGCAGATATGATAAGTCGAAACGTTATCCACATGATAAATTATCACTGAAAAATCATACACTAAGTTTCAATTTATTCAACAAAGAGCATATCTTTTTGTACACTTAGTGATGAAAATATGTATAACCTAAACATATAGAGCAAATACTTTACTTGTAATGATCAAAGCTAAATTGGTGTTCAAATAATCACTTATTAGGTTGACTAGTCCAAATTTAGCAAGTGGATGCACATATATATGATTTTTGGAAGAAGTGGTACCTTAATCGAGGAAAGTTTATTTCATCCATAAGCCTTGAGCACATGATATTTCAATTGCTATATACTCTACTTTGGTAGTAGAGAGAGAGTTACACGTGTTTGTTCCTTTGAGAGCCAAGAGGTTATGCATAAACCATCTAATGCATGTACACCACTCTTCTAAATAGTAGCTATCCATCATTATCCGAATATTCAAGGCACATGATATTCATGATGCATAGAACCTTTTAGATTTCTCTAAAGATCCTTTTAATGGCTCGAAAGTGTGACATATTTGGACTTTCCTTTGCTTGGGTGATGAGCATAACAGTGCATTTGAGATCTTACAAGCATTGTTAGAAATAAATGCATACATAAAACTCAAGAATAATTATAGTAAGCATATAGCATATCAAAACAAGTAATCATGCATAATAATCTCAATTAGAGTTCACACTACAAGTAACAATCATGCATAGCAAGCAAGTAATCATGATAATCAAATAGAGGCATGTTCTATAGCATGAATTTTGATGAGCATATTCATAACATAAATAACTAGATCGGGAAGGCAGTTAACTCGCAGTTCATATCAAAATACGATATACGTTAAATCACTATTTATTTAGTTATGTTTTCAAATATATCGCCAGAGTGAACTTAAATGATATAACATAACAAGCAATCACAGAATTCATGGAAAATAAGCTAATCCAATTACTTATCAGGCACTCAATCAATTATGATCTAAGAAAATTATCGTCATATCAACATATGTTATTAACTTGACTATGAATATTGTTAACCGGTTAACATTGTCGATGTATTTTAGTTAACAATTTGGAGTGTTCTATGAGCACAAAAATATCCAAGCATAATTTTTCAACATGTTAATAAATCATAAGCATGTAAGCACATAAGCATGATGAAAAATATATAGCATGTTGGATGTAGCCAATATTAAGCACAATATCCTCACAAATAAAATTCAATTAGCACGTTAATGATTCTTAAGTGTGTAGGGTAACATCTTTCAAGGTGATTTCAAGCAACATAGGTTCGAAAGAGATAACTCAAGTTGTTAAGCATGAAGATCATGTGAGCATGTGAGTATGAAAAATAGATTTGCAAATATAAGAACATATAAGCATACAAATATGGCAGGTAGATGTTGCACACACACTTATACAAGCAATGAGCATATATATATGGCACATGTTGTAGTGACCCGAACTTTTCCATGTTTATATATATTAAATGAAATTGATATTTACATGATTAAGTGTTTCCAACATGTTAAGCAATCAAACTTGTTAAGACTTGATTAATTGAAATAGGTTTCATGTTGACAATTGACCACCCAAATTGACCAGTGATTCACGAACGTTAACACTTGTAAAAACTATATGATGACATATATATGGATATATATATATATATATATATATATATATATATATATATATATATATATATATATATATATATATATATATATATATATATATATATATATATATATATATATATATATATATATATATATATATATATATATATATATATAGTTAACATGATATTATGATAAGTATATATCTCATTAGGTATTTTAACAATGAGTTATATACATAAAAATGAGCCTATTGAATTAAGAAACTCGAAAATGATATATATATAACGATTATCGTTATATCAACGTCTTACTAATTACATATGAATCATATTAAGATATTGATACACTATGTTTAACATGATAAAATTATAATTAAGTATATAATTAAGTATGTTAACAATGAACTACATATGTAAAACAAGACTACTAACTTAATGATTTCGAAACGAGGCATATATGTAACGATTATCGTTGTAACGACATTTAATTGTATATATATATCATATTAAGATATATTAATACATCATAATATCATGATAATGTAATAATTTAACATCTCTTTATATATAATAAACAATGGGTTAACAACATTTAACATGATCGTTAACCTAAAGGTTTCAAAACAACACTTACATGTAACGACTAACGATGACTTAACGACTCAGTTAAAATGTATATACATGTAGTGTTTTAATATGTATTTATACACTTTTTAAAGACTTCAAGACACTTATCAAAATACTTCTACTTAACAAAAATGCGTACAATTACATCTTCGTTCAGTTTCATCAACAATTCTACTCGTATGCACCCGTATTCGTACTCGTACAATACACAGCTTTTAGATGTATGTACTATTGGTATATACACTCCAATGATCAGCTCTTAGCAGCCCATGTAATTCGCCTAACACATGTGGGAACCATCATTTGGCAACTAGCATGAAATATCTTATAAAATTACAAAAATATTAGTAATCATTCATGACTTATTTACATGAAAACAAAATTACATATCCTTTATATCTAATCCATATACCAATGACCAAAAACACCTACAAACACTTTCATTCTTCAATTTTCTTCATCTAATTGATCTCTCTCAAGTTCTATCTTCAAGTTCTAAGTGTTCTTCATAAATTCTACAAGTTCTAGTTTCATAAAATCAAGAATACTTCCAAGTTTAGTAGCTCACTTCCAATCTTGTAAAGTGATCATCCAATCTCAAGAAATCCTTGTTGTTTACAGTAATATATTATTCTAAATCAAGGTAATACTCATATACAAACTTTGATTCAATTCCTATAACTATAACTATCTTAATTCGAGTGATAATCTTACTTGAACTTGTTTTTTTGTCAAGATTCTACTTCAAGAACTTTCAAGCTATCCAAGATCCTTTGAAGCTAGATCATTTCTTATCACTTCCAGTAGGTTTACCTACTAAACTTGAGGTAGTAATGATGTTTATAACATCATTCCATTCATACATATAAAACTATCTTATTCGAAGATTTGAACATGTAATCACTAGAACATAGTTTAGTTAATTCTAAACTTGTTCGCAAACAAAAGTTAATCCTTGTAACTTGTATTTTAAAATCAACTAAACACATGTTCTATATCTATATGATATGCTAACTTAATGATTTAAAACCGGAAAACACGAAAAACACCGTAAAACTGGATATACGCCGTCGTAGTAACACCGCGGGCTGTTTTGGGTTAGTTAATTAAAAACTATGATAAACTTTGATTTAAAAGTTGTCTTCTGGAAAAATGATTTTTCTTATGAACATGAAACTATATCCAAAAATCATGGTTAAACTCAAAGTGGAAGTATGTTTGCCAAAATGGTCATCTAGACGTCGTTCTTTCGACTGAAATGACTACCTTTACAAAAACGACTTGTAACCTGTATTTACTACTATAAACTTATACTTTTTATGTTTATATTCATAAACTTAAGTTCAATATGAAACCATAGCAACTTGAAACACTCAAAACGGATTTAAAACGAAGAAGTTATGGGTAAAACAAGATTGGATATTTTTGCTTGTTGTAGCTACGTGAAAATTGGTAACAAATTTATATTAATCATATCCTAGCTAACTTATATTGTATTATACATGTATTCTAATATATTATGTAATCTTGGGATACCATAGAGACGTATGCAAATGTTTTGACATATCATATCGACCCATCTATATATATATAATTTGGAACAACCACAAACACTCTATATGCAGTAATGTTGGAGTTAGCTATACAGGGTTGAGGTTGATTCCAAAAATATATATACTTTGAGTTGTGATCTAGCCTGAGACGTGTATACACTGGGTCGTGGATTGATTCAAAATAATATATATCGATTTATTTCTGTACATCTAATTGTGGACAACTAGTTGTAGGTTACTAACGAGGATAGCTGACTTAATAAACTTAAAACATTAAAACGTATTAAAAATGTTGTAAATATATTTTGAGCATACTTTGATATATATGTACATATTTGTTATAGGTTCGTGAATCGACCAGTGGCCAAGTCTTACTTCCCGACGAAGTAAAAATCTGTGAAAGTTAGTTATAGTCCCACTTTTAAAATCTAATATTTTGGGATGAGAATACATGCAGTTTTATAAATGTTTTACGAAATAGACACAAGTAATTGAAACTACATTATATGGGTGAATGATCGAAGCCGAATATGCCCCTTTTGCTTGGTAACCTAAGAATTAGTAAACCGATCTACTAATTGACGTGAATCCTAAAGATAGATCTATTGGGCCTAACGAACCCCATCCAAAGTACCGGATGCTTTAGTACTTCGAATTCGTTTTTATCATGTCCAAAGGATTTCTCGAAATGATAGGGGATATTCTTATATGCATCTTGTTAATGTCGGTTACCAGGTGTTCACCATATGAATGAATTTTATCTCTATGTATGGGATGTATATTGAAATATGAAATCTTGTGGTCTATTATTATTATTTGATAATATATAGGTTAAACCTATAACTCACCAACATTTTTGTTGACGTTTTAAGCATGTTTATTCTCAGGTGATTATTAAGAGCTTCCGCTGTTGCATACTAAAATAAGGACAAGATTTGGAGTCCATGCTTGTATGATATTATGTAAAAACTGCATTCAAGAAACGTATTTTTGATGTAATATATTCTTATTGTAAACCATTATGTAATGGTCGTGTGTAAATGGTATATTTTAGATTATCATTATTTGATAATCTACGTAATGCTTTTTAAACCTTTATCGATAAAATAAAGGTTATGGTTGTTTTAAAAATGAATGCAGTTTTTGAAAAACGTCTCATATAGAGGTCAAAACCTCGCGATGAAATCAATTAATATGGAACGTTTATAATCAATATGAACGGGACATTTCACATGTGAGAGATAAAGAGAAAGATTATGCAGTTTACACCTAGTGTATAATGAGCGGAAGCCTAGATTTAAGCCTAGAGTGTAAAGCATACAATAAAGCATTCAAGTTTCTCTCTCAAGTATATTTGAAACTTATCATCTATGAGTTCAAAGAACTTTTCACAAGGAAAATGGTTAATTGGACCAATAACCAAGTCATGAACATCTATTAACATTTTATTCTTATGCTTCTTAGCAAATAATGTATTGCCAAATTTTACCATTTCACACACATGATCAAGCAAGTATGTCCTAAGTTCATTAAGACTTTCAAGGTGTAAAGATATAGCCTTTTCATGTATGTCTGATTATTCCTTAAGTCTACTCGAGCGTCTATTTAGACCTAGTTAGGTTTGGCTTTCTAAAGAGTATCCTAGAGAAGTACCTACCTTTAGAGTTACACATACACCTTTGAGTGATAATCTAGCATTTATTTCCATAAGTGTGTCTAATGCCTCAGCACTCATCTAAAAGGTTAGTGAAACTTTTCATTTTACTTGTTTGTTCTAGGTGTTAGTTTGATGCAAACCTAATTCTAGTTTAGAAATTAAGAGAATGAATTATTCTTAAAGCTTTCTAACCTCAAAGATTTAGAATCATCTGTCCTAATATGTCTAAATGTGTTTTATTCATTTTAACAACTCAACAAACGCTTATGCATTTGACTAACAATTTTTATCAATGACTACTACTCTAGCAATTTCGACAAGAATAATATCATTTAAGTGTAAGCCTAGAATGAGTTCTTTCATCACAAATGTATCTCATTAAGCATATAGAAATCATATACAACCCCTTTAGTAAGACTACAAAGTTGAACTTTGAAAATCTACGCTATACCTAGAAAATGGAGAACTTATACTACACACTTAAGATCTAATTTGTCTACTATTGATGTCTCCTAAGATTTGTTTGTTATGATTCTTTTTATCCACTCTTAATGCTAGCATCTTTTCTCGAGTAATTGCTTTGTTGAAGTAATTTAATAAGAATGATCTTTTTAACATTTTAGTTCACTTAGTGATCATCAAAACTTACATTTAGGTAGATCTCTAATGATTAGTTTCATGGTCGTGTGATCTAATCTTATATGCCATCAAATTGAAAACATTTATTGATGCAACACATATATTGACATGTTTTTATCTTTCGCCAATTTCACTTGCAAGCATATAAGACATTCTACCTAATTGTAACATGTTTCTATATTCAAATAAGTTGTGACCTAACTATCATGTTAAGATATATGCACAGAGCAAGCTAAAATTCAAGTAGCACATTTATTTGAGAGAAATGTTACCTCTATCAATAATGGTCCTTCAAATATGTCCATCAAACATTACATCACCGTCATCATGTTCTTTGTGCTTGGCGAGACATATTTATCATGGACATGTGTTTTGAGTACTTGTGATTACATAGTCTTCCATCACACGTGTTAACAAACCTACAACTTGTTAGAGACACAAAACATGGTACCCAATGTTTGTTGGGTCTGAGATTGTTAGCATCAAATATTCTCACAATAACTCATCTTTGTACCTTTCTCAAGGAATAAACTATTGTTCTTTTAGACATATTTATATCTCAAAATTATGCAAACCAATTTCATGTCTTGAGTGAGAATAATTTATCTTGTATGCTTATAGTTGTTTGAAAATATCTTGACTTTTTAAACGAGTGTCTTTTAAAGATGATAATTAGCTTCACATTAGAAAATGTTTAAATCTTCTCAATAAACAATGTAAAACTAATGTTATAGCCAATTTAAAAAGATTCAACATCTAAAAGTGTTAAGTTTTATAAATCGTAATTTTGAAAAGCTTGTGATAGATTCACTCAATGTGTATTTTGTAGCGAAGTGTTGGTTTATCATTTGGTATCTTTAAAAATCAGTTTTACCACTTTTTGTTATTTGAAGAAAGATATAATATTTTTTTGTTCAAAAATAGTCATAAGCTAGTATTTTGGTTTCATATTATTATTACCACTAAGTAACCTTTTGTTTAACTATATGAGTTTCTAGAATACTTTTTGAGATGCTTAGAGACTAATCTTAGATATTATGTCTATCATTTAAGGCTCTAAGATATGTGACAACCTATGTATTATAGCATGTAAGATCAATTAATCAAGCATACATCCAAGCAATAACTCATGTCATTTTTTATGCAAGGATTCAAGGCACAAGTAATTTCAATTATCACATACATTGCATTGACCTAAGTTTCATGGCAAGTTTTAAGGTGCTTCTATTTTGTACTTATAGTTGTGATTTTAACCCAACTCCACATTTTTCTTTCCATACTTAGTATGTAAGAATAAATTAAGTTGGTTTATTCAAATAATATTTCTTTGTTCACGGTTTTCTATTTTAATCAATGTTTTGTTAATTATCACAACATATAGAGTACACAAGCATTTAAATAAACCTATTAGTTTATATATTTTTATTAAAAACAAGCAAACTTACCTCACCATGTGAAGGTGGTATTTTTCCTCAATGTAATATGGATGTAAGTTTGAGCACTCGTGTTTCTTTTCTTGACTCCACATCACGTACATATTTTGAAGCTGCTAGATAACACGTTTCTTCATTCTCTTCCTGGACGTGTCCAACTTCATTTGAGTCTTGACCATACCATCTCATACAAAAATTTTCATCGTAATGCAAGACTAACTTTTCCAAAATATATCTTGCGTTTCGAACAAGTATAGCTTAGTTCCAAGATCTTTGACTCAGGTTTTTGCACAAAATAGTTTTAGACTTTACAAAAATGTTTTTCTTTTTTTGAGCAAAGATTAGAGCAACCGCTCTGATACTAATTGTAAGTAACTAGAGGGGGTGAATAGTTACTTAATGGTTTCTTAAAACTTTTTCAAAATCTTTAGCTATTAAAAGATAAGTTTTAAGTTCGAAAGCATTCGTGTTTGTTAATGCAAGTATGTAAAGAATGTAAGTGCAAAACACGAGGATTTATAGTGGCTCGGGAGGATGTTAACTAATCCTCCTTAATCCACTCCCTAATTTTAAGAATTGAGACTTTTCTTCACTATGATACCCCAAACCCGGTTGAGTGTCCGGATACAACACTAGCTCCTCGATAAGCCGCTACTTATGAACCCTTACGTCCCTTTGAATAATTCATAAACACCAAATGCTCTTACCACAAGATCATAATGCTCTAGCCTAGTGAAATCACAACTACCTTCTAGATCCCTTTAAGAAGATAGCTCACAAGTAAATTTATAGCTAAGCTTACAATCACTCATAGTTATTTAATAGGTCACACCAACTTAATTCCCAATGAAATTGATCACCTTCCTAGATCCCTTTAAGGAAGTTGAATCATTAAGCAAGATGGTATTTCCTATCATAAGAACTATCTAATTTCCTTGACCCCCTAAGAAAGTATCTGTAGTGACCCAAACTTTTCCATGTTTATATATATTAATTGAGATTGATATTTACATGACTAAATGTTTCCAACATGTTAAGCAATCAAACTTGTTAAGACTTGATTAATTGAAATAGGTTTCATATAGACAATTGACCACCCAAGTTGACCGGTGATTCACGAACGTTAAAACTTGTAAAAACTATACGATGACATATATATGGTTATACATATAGTTAACATAATTTTATTATAAGTAAGTATCTCATTAGGTATTTTAACAATGAGTTATATACATAAAAATGAGACTATTAAATTAAGAAACTCGAAAACGATATATATAACGATTATCGTTATAACAACGTCTTACTAGGTACATATGAATCATATTAAGATATTGATACACTTGGTTAATTATGTTAAATGATAAGTAAATATATCATTACGTGTATTAACAATGAAATACATATGTAAAAATAAGACTACTAACTTAATGATTTCAAAACGAGACATATATGTAACGATTATCGTTGTAACGACATTTAACTGTATATATATCATACTAAGATATATTATATATCATATTATCATGATAATGTAACAATTTAACATCTCATTTGATATAATAAACAATGGGTTAACAACATTTAACAAGATCGTTAACCTAAAGGTTTCAAAACAACATTTACATATAACGACTAACGATGACTTAACGACTCAGTTAAAATGTATATACATGTAGTGTTTTAATATGTATTCATACTTGAAAGACTTCAATACACTTATCAAAATACTTCTACTTAACAAAAATGCTTACAATTACATCCTCGTTCAGTTTCATCAACAATTCTACTCGTATGCACCCGTATTCGTACTCGTACAATACACAGCTTTTAGGTGTATGTACTATTGATATATACACTCTAAATGATCAGCTCTTAGCAGCCCATGTGAGTCACCTAACATATGTGGGAACCATCATTTGGCAACTAGCATGAAATATCTCATAAAATTACAAAAATATGAGTAATCATTCATGACTTATTTACATGAAAACAAAATTACATATCCTTTATATCTAATCCATATACCAACGACCAAAAACACCTACAAACACTTTCATTCTTCAATTTTCTTCATCTAATTGATCTCTCTCAAGTTCCATCTTCAATTTCTAAGTGTTCTTCATAAATTCCAAAAGTATAGTTTCATAAAAATCAAGAATACTTCCAAGTTTGCAAGTCTACTTCCAAGCTTTCTAATCCATTCCAAGTAATCATCTAAGATCAAGGAACCTTTGTTATTTACAGTAGGTTATCTTTCTAATTCAAGGTAATATTCATATTCAAACTTTGATTCAATTTCTACAACTATAACAATCTTATTTCGAGTGAAAATCTTACTTGAACTGTTTTCGTGTCATGATTCTGCTTCAAGAACTTTCAAGCCATCCAAGGATTCTTTGAAGCTAGATCCATTTTTCTCATTTCCAGTAGTTTTATCCAGAAAACTTGAGGTAGTAATGATGTTCATAATATCATTCGATTCATACATATAAAGCTATCTTGGTTTAAACTTGTAATCACTAGAACATAGTTTAGTTAATTCTAAACTTGTTCGCAAACAAAAGTTAATCCTTCTAACTTAACTTTTAAAATCAACTAAACACATGTTCTATATGTATATGATATGCTAACTTAATGATTTAAAATCTGGAAACACGATGAACACCATAAAATCGGATATACGCCGTCGTAGTGAAACCGGGGGCTGTTTTGGTTTGGATAATTAAAAACTATGATAAACTTTGATTTAAAAGTTTTTCTTCTGGGAAAATGATTTTTCATATGAACATGAAACTATATCCAAAAATCTTGGTTAAACTCAAAGTGAAAGTATGGTTTTCAAAATGGTCATCAAGATGTGGTTCTTTCGACGGAAATGACTACCTCTTTAGTAATTGACATGTAACTTAAATTTCTGACTATAAACCTATACTTTTTATGTTTAGATTCTTAAATTAGAGTTCAATATGAAACCATAGCAATTTGATTCACTCAAAATGGATTTAAAATGAAGAAGTTATGGGTAAAACAAGATTGGATATTTTTGATCTTTTTACCTACGGGAAATGTTTAACAAATCTATACAAATCATATCCTAGCTAACATATATTGTATTATACATGTATTCTAATATATTATGTAATCTTGGGATACCATAGATACGTATGCAAATGTTTTGACATATCATATCGACCCATGTATATATATTATTTGGAACAACCATAGACACTCTATATGCAGTAATGTTGGAGTTAGCTATACAGGGTTGTCGTGGATTCAAAAAATATATATACTTTGAGTTGTGATCTTGCCTGAGACGTGTATACACTGGGTCGTGGATTGATTCAAGATAATATATATATATCGATTTATTTCTGTACATCTAACTGTGGACAACTAGTTGTAGGTTACTAAAGAGGACATCTGACTTAATACACTCAAATCTTTAAAACATAATAAAAATGGTTGTAATTATATTTTGATCATACTTTGATATATATGTACATATTTGTATAGGTTCGTGAATCGATCCGTGGCCAAGTCTTATTTCCGAGGAAGGAAATATCTGTGAAAGTGAGTTATAGTCCCACTTTTAAAATCTAATATTTTTGGGATGAGAATACATGCAGGTTTTATAAATGATTTACAAAATAGACACAAGTACGTGAAACTACATTCTATGGTTGAATTATCAAAATCGAATATGCCCCTTTTTATTAAGTCTGGTAATCTAAGAATGATTGCTTAACATTTTTGTTGGAAACTATATATTATTAACATGTAAATATTATGTGATATATTAATCCCTTAACATGTTTGATATTGTGTGATAGATGTCTACCTCTAGCACAAATCCCATTGACTCACCTAATAATAACGAAGAGTCGAATATATATTCGCAAGATTCACAAGTTCCCGAAGAACCGGAAGAAGAGGAAACAGAACCGGAAGAAGAGGAACCGGAAGAAGAGGAACCAGAAGAAGAGGAACCGGAAGAAGAGGTTCCGGAGGGGGGAATAGTAGGAACCACAGAAAACCGATCAAATAAAAGAAAATCCTCAACCAATGTACCAAAGTTAATAATGGTCAATGGTGTTTCTGCTAAGGAAGCAAAATATTGGGAAAATTACCAATTTTCTGATGATTCGGATCCTGATGAGGATTCCGATGATGTTATAGAAATTACCCCGACCCGATTTAATGAGGCAAAAGAAAATAATAAGGGAAAAGACATCAAAATAGAGAAATCTGATTTCGACCCCGATGAACTTTATATGTACCGTCAACACCCGTATTTTCAATATCGTGACAATAACCCGGGAACCTCTAAACCACCAGGTTTTTCTAAACCAATGTGGAAAATGATGACTCGTATTAGAGGAACATCATATATCCCTAGAAGATTAGGAAAAAGAACCAAGTTCGAAGAAGAAGAAACCAGTGATTCAGATTAGAGGGGTGTGAGCATGTTGTGTAATAAATGTATTGTAGTGTGCTTGTACTTTTATGTTCTATGTAAAAATTTCTTGTATTGTTTGTTATTATGAATCTAATCCTTGTCTATTTTACAGTATAAAAACAAAATGGACGTTAAGGGTAGACAACCGAATATTTTAGAAGACCTACCAGAGGATATGATTGAGGAAATCTTGTCTAGAGTCGGTCAGAATTCATCAGCACATTTAGTTATGGCGAAATTAACTTGTCAAACATTTGAAAGACTTTCTAGAAATGCCTTAGTTTATAAAAGGCTTTCCTTTGATAGGTGGGGTATATCACATTGGGGAGACCGTAAGTTACGCCGTGTTTTCTTTAAAGCGTTTAATGCGGGGAACCCAAACGCAATTTTACGCTACGGGTTAAGAACCTATTTTGACTCAACATATCCCAACATAGGATTTCGTGAGTTAGAAAGAGCTTCTAACATGCAACATAAAGAAGCATGTTAGGCTTACGGGTTAGTGATGTTCGCTTCTTACCAAAGTGAGAAAAAGAACATCGGATTGCAGCTTTTAAATAAAACTTTCTCACAAGTGACGGATTCAGTAGTTGGGGTGAGAAACAAGGTTTTTAGATTATTACGGGGCTGTTGGACATTACGAAACCCTCGTTCTTTTGACGACATTACAACATGCTGCCTAGCTAATGGTCATAATGGTTATTTTCCACAAGACCAAGGATGGGAAGTCATCTTAGTAAAACCAGAATGCATGACTTGTTTCTGGACTTATGAATTACGTGTCTTTATTTCCTTTGCTAAACAACTTGCGTATTAACTAGATTTATCTTCAAAACTGTCATGTATCATAGTGTACTATATTTCATGTTATATGTAATATAGCGAAGTTGTAAGTTTGAAGAATATTTGTATGTGATATATTATTATAATCAGTTTTTCATATGGAATTGTAGTAGTTGAATTGTATATTAGCTACTAAGTATGAACTTAACGGGTAGGTAGTACCCGAATTTAAACTTATAAAACGCTAATATGAAGAAAAATCTTTTATAAATGAGTTCATATTATGCTACGAGATACTATTGACTACTCTTAATATTCTGTATGATTAAATTGTTTCATTTGACTATTTTGAAGGAAATGACACCGACTACTCGACACACCTTGAATATGAGCGAAGAGGAATTTCGTGCCTTTCTTGCTTCAAACATAGCCGCAGTACAGGCCGCGCTACATACCAATAATAACTCTAAATCTTGCAATACAGCTAACGGCGTAAGAAATCGTGTAGGATGCTCCTACAAGGAATTCACTGCCTGCAAACCTTCAGAATTTGATGGGACCGAAGGACCAATCGGATTGAAATGGTGGACCGAGAAAGTTGAATCGGTGTTTGCCATAAGTAAGTGTCCTGAAGGAGACAAAGTGAAGTACGCTATGCATACCTTCACAGGTATTGCGTTAACATGGTGGAATACCTATCTAGAGCAAGTGGGACAAGATGCTACTTACGCGCTACCGTGGTCAGCATTCAAGCACTTGATGAACGAGAAGTACCGTCCGAGAACCGAGGTCAATAAGCTCAAGTTAGAACTTAGAGGGTTACGAACACAGGGATTCGATATTACTTCGTACGAAAGACGATTCACAGAATTGTGCCTATTGTGTCCGAGAGCGTTCGAAGATGAGGAAGAGAAGATCGACGCGTTTGTGAAAGGGTTACCGGAGATAATCCAAGAAGATATAAGTTCACACGAGCCTGCCTCCATATAAAAGGCATGTAGAATGGCTCACAAACTAGTGAACCAGATTGAGGGAAGAATTAAAGAACAGGCGGCCGAAGAGGCCAACGTGAAGCTAGTCAAAAGAAAGTGGGAGGAAAACGGTGATAAGAGTCACCAAAACAACAACAACTATCCCAACAATTGTAACATCAATCGCAACTACAACAAACGGCAAAACAACAACAACAACAACAACAACAACAACAACAACAACAACAACAACAACAACAACAACAGCAGCAGCAGCAGCAGCAGCAGCAACAACAACAACAACAACAACAACAACAACAACAACAATCATCCCAACAACAATAACAACCGCAGCAACAACAACAATCAGAAGCAGCTATGCCAAAGGTGTGAAAAGTAACACTCGGGGTTCTGCACCAAATTTTGCAACAAGTGTAAAAGAAATGGTCATAGCGCGGTGAAGTGTGAGGTCTACGGACCAGGGGTTAACAGAACGAAAGGAACAAATGGTGTCGGAATGAGTAATGGCGGAGCAAGTAGTGTTGGAGCAAGTTATGCCAATGTAGTTTGTTATAAATGTGGAAAACCGGGCCACATTATTAGAAATTGCCCGAACCAGGAGAACACGAATGGACAAGGCCGTGGAAGAGTTTTCAATATTAATGCGGCAGAGGCACAGAAAGACCCGGAGCTTGTTACGGGTACGTTTCTTATTGACAATAAATCTTCTTACGTTTTATTTGATTCGGGTGCGGATAGAAGTTATATGAGTAGAGATTTTTGTGCTAAATTAAGTTGTCCATTGACGCCTTTGGATAGTAAATTTTTACTCGAATTAGCAAACGGTAAATTAATTTCAGCAGATTATATATGCCGGAATCGAGAAATTAAACTGGGTAGCGAAATATTTAAGATTGATTTGATACCAGTAGAGTTAGGGAGTTTTGATGTAATAGTTGGCATGGACTGGCTGAAGGAGATGAAAGCAGAGATCGTATGTTACAAAAATGCAATTCGCATTGTTACGAGAAGAAGGAGAACCCTTAATGGTGTACGAAGAAAAGGGCAACACGAAGCTACATCTTATTAGTAATTTGAATGCACAAAAACTAATAAGAAAAGGTTGCCATGCTGTTCTAGCACACGTCGAGAAAGTACAAACTGAAGAAAAGAGCATCAATGATGTTCCCGTCGCAAAAGGATTTCCCGATGTATTTCCAAAAGAATTACCGGGACTACCTCCACATCGATCTGTTGAATTTCAAATAGATCTTGTACCAGGAGCTGCACCAATAGCTCGTGCTCCTTACAGACTCGCACCCAGTGAGATGAAAGAACTGCAAAGCCAACTGCAAGAACTATTAGAACGTGGTTTCATTCGACCAAGCACATCACCATGGGGAGCTCTTGTTTTGTTTGTCAAGAAGAAGGATGGTACATTTAGGTGGTGTATTGACTACAGAGAGTTGAATAAACTTACCATCAAAAACCGTTATCCACTGCCAAGAATTGACGACTTAATTGATCAACTACAAGGCTCGTCGGTTTATTCGAAAATCGATTTACGTTTTGGATATCATTAAATGCGAGTAAAGGAGGATGATATTCCAAAAACTGCTTTTAGGACGCGTTATGGTCATTATGAGTTTATGGTTATGCCGTTTGGATTGACTAACGCACCAGCTGTGTTCATGGACCTTATGAACCGAGTGTGTGGGCCATATCTAGAAACTTTGTCATTGTTTTCATCGATGGCATACTTTTTTACTCAAAGAATGATCAAGAGCACGAAGAACATTTGAGAAAAGTGCTAGAAGTATTAAGGAAAGAAAAACTGTACGCTAAGTTTTCAAAGTGTGCATTTTGGTTAGAAGAAGTTCAATTCCTCGGTCACATAGTGAACAAAGAAGGTATCCAGGTGGACCCGGCAAAGATCAAAACTGTTGAAAAGTGGGAAACCCCAAAAACTCCAAAGCATATACGTCAATTTTTAAGATTGGCTGGTTACTACAGAAGATTCATCCAAGATTTCTCCAAAATAGCAAAACCCTTGACTGCATTAACGCATAAAGGGAAGAAATTTGAATGGAAGGATGAACAAGAGAAGGCGTTTCAGTTATTGAAGAAAAAACTAACTACGGCACCTATATTATCATTGCCTGAAGGGAATGATGATTTTGTGATTTATTGTGACGCATCAAAGCAAGGTCGCGGTTGTGTATTAATGCAACGAACGAAGGTGATTGCTTATGCGTCTAGATAATTGAAGATTCACGAGCAAAATTATACAACTCACGATTTGGAATTGGGTGCTGTTGTTTTTGCATTAAAGACTTGGAGGCATTATTTATATGGGGTCAAAAGTATTATATATACCGACCACAAAAGTCTCCAACATATATTTAATCAGAAGCAACTGAATATGAGACAACGCAGGTGGATTGAACTGTTGAATGATTATGATTTTGAGATTCGATACCACCCGGGGAAGGCGAATGTGGTAGCCGACGTTTTGAGTAGAAAGGACAGAGAACCTATATGGGTAAAAGCTATGAATATAATTATTCGTACTAACCTTACTACTCAAATAAATGAGGCGCAACAGGGGGTTGTAAAAGAAGGAAAGTTGAAGAATGAGATACCCAAAGGATCAGAGAAACATATTAATATTCGGGAAGACGGAAACCGATATAGGGCTGATAGAATTTGGGTACCAAGGTTTGGAGATGTGAGAGAAATGGTACTTAAAGAAGCACATAAAACCAGATATTCAATACATCCCGGAGCGGAGAAGATGTATAAAGATCTCAAGAAACACTTTTGGTGGCCGGGTATGAAAGCCGGTATTGCTAAATATGTAGGAGAATGTTTGACGTGTTCTAAGGTCAAAGCTGAACATCATAAACCATCAGGTCTACTACAACAACCCGAAATCCCGGAATGGAAATGGGAAAACATTATCATGGATTTCATTACTAAATTGCCAAGGACTGCAAGTGGTTATGATACTATTTGGGTAATAGTTGATCATCTCACCAAGTCAGCACACTTCCTACCAATGAGAGAAGATGACAAAATGGAGAAGTTGGCGCGATTGTATTTGAAGGAAGTTGTCTCCAGACATGGAATACCCGTCTCTATTATCTCTGATAGGGATGGTAGATTTGTTTCAAGGTTCTGGCAAACATTGCAACAAGCATTGGGGACTCGTCTAGACATGAGTACTGCCTATCATCCAAAAACTGATGGGCAGAGCGAAAGGACGATATAAATGCTCGAAGACATGCTATGAGCATGTGTTATTGATTTCGGAAACAGTTGGGATCGACACCTACCGTTAGCAGAATTTTCCTACAACAACAGTTATCATTCTAGTATTGAGATGGCGCCGTTTGAGGCACTTTATGGTAGAAAGTGCAGGTCTCTGATTTGTTGGAATGAAGTAGGGGATAGACAGATTACGGGTCTAGAGATAATACAAGAAACTACCGAGAAAATCATCCAAATTCAACAACGATTGAAAACCGCCCAGAGTCGACAAAAGAGCTACGCGGACAGTAAAAGAAAAGATATAGAGTTTGAAATTGGAGAAATGGTCATGCTTAAGGTTTCACCTTGGAAAGGCGTTGTTCGATTTGGTAAACGGAGGAAACTAAATCCAAGGTACATTGGACCATTCAAGATTATAGATCGTGTCGGACCAGTAGCTTACCAACTGGAGCTACCTCAACAACTCGCGGCTGTACATAACACTTTCCACGTCTCGAATTTGAAGAAATGTTTTGCTAAAGAAGATCTCACTATTCCGTTGGACGAAATCCAAATCAATGAAAAACTTCAGTTCATTGAAGAACCCGTCGAAATAATGGATCGTGAGGTTAAGAGACTTAAGCAAAACAAGATACCGATTGTTAAGGTTTGATGGAATGCTTGTAGAGGACCCGAGTTCACCTGGGAGCATGAAGATCAGATGAAGAAGAAATATCCGCATCTATTTCCAGAAGATTCGTCAACACCTTCAACAGCTTAAAATTTCGGGACGAAATTTATTTAACGGGTAGGTACTGTAGTGACCCGAACTTTTTCATGTTTATATATATTAATTGAGATTGATATTTACACGAATAAATGTTAAGCAATCAAACTTGTTAAGACTTGATTAATTTAAATAGGTTTCATATAGACAATTGACCACCCAAGTTGACCGGTGATTCACGAACGCTAAAACTTGTAAAAACTATACGATGACATATATATGGTTATACATATAGTTAACATAATTTTATTATAATTAAGTATCTCATTGGGTATTTTAACAATGAGTTATATACATAAAAATGAGACTATTAAATTAAGAAACTAGAAAACGATATATATAACGATTATCGTTATAACAACGTCTTACTAGGTACATATGAATCATATTAAGATATTGATACACTTGGTTAATTATGTTAAATGATAAGTAAATATATCATTAAGTGTATTAACAATGAACTACATATGTAAAAATAAGACTACTAACTTAATGATTTCGAAACGAGACATATATTTAACGATTATCGTTGTAACAAACATTTAACTGTATATATATCATACTAATATATATTATATATCATAATATCATGATAATGTAACAATTTAACATCTCATTTGATATAATAAACAATAGGTTAACAACATTTAACAAGATCGTTAACCTAAAGGTTTCAAAACAACATTTACATATAACGACTAACGATGACTTAACGACTCAGTTAAATTGTATATACATGTAGTGCTTTAATATGTATTCATACACTTTTGAAAAACTTCAATACACTTATCAAAATACTTCTACTTAACAAAAATGCTTACAATTACATCCTCGTTCAGTTTCATCAACAATTCTACTCGTATGCACCCGTATTCGTACTCGTACAATACACAGTTTTTAGATGTATGTACTATTGGTATATACACTCCAATGATTAGCTCTTAGCATCCCATGTGCGTCACCTAACACATGTGGGAACCATCATTTGACAACTAGCATGAAATATCTCATAAAATTACAAAAATATGAGTAATCATTCATGACTTATTTACATGAAAATAAAATTACATATCCTTTATATCTAATCCATATACCAACGACCAAAAACACCTAAAAACACTTTAATTCTTCAATTTTCTTCATCTAATTGATCTCTCTCAAGTTCCATCTTCAAGTTCTAAGTGTTCTTCATAAATTCCATAAGTATAGTTTCATAAAAATCAAGAATACTTCCAAGTTTGCAAGTCTACTTCCAAGCTTTCTAATCCATTCCAAGTAATCATCTAAGATCAAGGAACCTTTGTTATTTATAGTAGGTTATCTTTCTAATTCAAGGTAATATTCATATTCAAACTCTGATTCAATTTCTACAACTATAACAATCTTATTTCGAGTGAAAATCTTACTTGAACTGTTTTCGTGTCATGATTCTGCTTCAAGAACTTTCAAGCCATCCAAGGATCCTTTGAAGCTAGATCCATTTTTCTCATTTCTAGTAGTTTTATCCAGAAAACGTGAGGTAGTAATGATGTTCGTAACATCATTCGATTCATACATATAAAGCTATCTTATTCGAAGGTTTAAACTTGTAATCACAAGAACATAGTTTAGTTAATTCTAAACTTGTTCGCAAACAAAAGTTAATCCTTCTAACTTGACTTTTAAAATCAACTAAACACATGTTATATATCTATATGATATGCTAACTTAATGATTTAAAATCTGGAAACACGAAGAACATCATAAAATCGGATATACGCCGTCGTAGTGAAACCGGGGGCTATTTTGGTTTGGATAATTAAAAACTATAATAAACTTTGATTTAAAAGTTGTTCTTATGGGAAAATGATTTTTCATATGAACATGAAACTATATCCAAAAATCTTGTTTAAACTCAAGGTGAAACTATGTTTTTCAAAATGGTCATCAAGATGTCGTTCTTTTGACGGAAATGACTACCTCTTTAGTAATTGACATGTAACTTATATTTCCGACTATAAACCTATACTTTTTCTGTTTGGATTCTTAAATTAGAGTTCAATATGAAACCATAGCAATTTGATTCACTCAAAATGGATTTAAAATGAAGAAGTTATGGGTAAAACAATATTGGATATTTTTGATCTTTTTAGCTACGGGAAATGTTTAACAAATCTATACAAATCATATCCTAGCTAACTTATATTATATTATACATGTATTCTAATATATTATGTAATCTTGGGATACCATAGACACGTATGCAAATGTTTTGACATATCATATCGATCCATGTATATATATTATTTAGAACAACCATAGACACTCTATATGCAGTAATGTTGGAGTTAGCTATACAGGGTTGAGGTGGATTCCAAAAATATATATACTTTGAGTTGTGATCTAGCCTGAGACGTGTATACACTGGGTCGTGGATTGATTCAAGATAATATATATCGATTTATTTCTGTACATCTAACTGTGGACAACTAGTTGTAGGTTACTAACGAGGACAGCTGACTTAATACACTCAAATCTTTAAAACATAATAAAAATGGTTGTAATTATATTTTGATCATACTTTGATATATATGTACATATTTGTATAGGTTCGTGAATCGATTCGTGGCCAAGTCTTATTTCCGAGGAAGGAAATATCTGTGAAAGTTAGTTATAGTCCCACTTTTAAAATCTAATATTTTTGGGATGAGAATGTGATGACCCGGAAATTTCCGACCAAATTTAAACTTTAATCTTTATATGTTTCCGAAACGATAAGCAAAATCTGTAATGTTGAGTCTTGAAAATTTTGAAATCTATATTCATGAAATCAATCACCCTTTGACCATGCCTGACGATTCACGAACATTTATGTGTATACTGATATGTATATATAATATATACTTATTAATTGAAAACGATAACAAAGTATTAGATATATAATACTTTACATAAACGACTTGTTTCGATATATGTTCAATATAGTTATTGACGAAATTAAAAGCTAATATCATATGATTGAATTATCAGATACATTAAATTATGATTACGAGTCTCTGTTGTGAGGACCACGATGATTGGAGAAATCGTTTCTTTTTAACGGTATTCGGAATAATTGGTAAAGTAATTTTCAAATGAGAACAAAGTATCACTTATTTAATGTCAGACAAATGTTAGTGGATAATTGAATTTCATACTACTTGATTGGTCTATTTTCAAAAGTGCGAAAACGATTTTCGATATAAGATAACTTGGTTATTAAAATGTCTTTGTTAAATAACATAAGATGAACATTAATTGTTAGATATATAAATAACTTGCAATGTGTATTTAAAACATATTTATGCATATTAAATATTGACAAGTTATATAGATCGACATTTTACATTAAGATGATTCCTTACGTTTGATTTTCCTTTAGACTTAATCCTACGAGTCATGATTAAAAATGAAAATTTAAAACCCTGAAACCTAATATGATTCATATATGATTGTACTTTCTTTAACGAAAATGCCTTTTCGATATAATAGACTTTTATTATTAAAAACGTGTTATGACATGAACAAACTTCTACTATTATAACCTTTGTAATAAAATGATTTTTGAATATAAAATAATTTGATTATTAAAACGTTTTATGAACGTGTATAGATAAATGAATTATATTAATTTTAAAACTTTAAAAATACAATTGTTACGAGATGGTAATTTTTAATATTTAACGATTCCTAAATACATAAGTTTTGAATGACATTAGTTTTGAAAAACTATATTAAGTAAATAGTTCAAATTTATATTTCGAAATGAAAATATAAATATATTTTAATTTAGTCATAAAACGTCCCGATTTAAAATAATATATTTTGATAAACAACGAGTCACTGGTTTATAAAAGTAAATGATCACAACGCTCAATTTTATAAGTTACTTTTTTTATAAGATAATTTATTGTTGAGTAAGTCAAATTATTAATAAGGGTACACGTCGCGTAAAGTAAAAGGCAAGTTTTCTAAACATACGAAAGTGCGCTCGAAAAACCGAAAGCGGTACATGAGTCGTGAGACCACGACCGTGTCATTTTTGTAAAAATTATATTTTTACCATGAGCGTAAATATAATATAATATTTAATTAATTCTAAAGATTAAATATATTATTTAATAAAATAATATATATACATAATTATTCTACGTAGTAATAAGTTAAGTGTGTGTGTGTCGGTAGCCTTAAAATCTCGTTTGTGAGCTAAATATTTAGCTCATGCGCTTGCATGAGTGTACCACACCAACCTCATGCAATCGCATGAGGAGTAGGTGGTGCCAACATTCTTATAAAATGAACGAATTCGTTTCAGTGTTAATTCATTCTTCTTCTATATATCTATCTGCTCTCTTTATACATATATATATATTTAGAATATTATTAATATTAGGATTAATATTATCATTAATTTTATGGTTATGAGTATTATTATTATTAGTATTATACATAAAATACTACGACGGGGCTATGCCCGCGTGATCTCAAAATGAGTTTTTCGAGTAGGATAGGGCTAAGGAAATTATGGGTTATAGCTATGGAGGTTATGGGTATGGATCATGGGTGTGCTCGTGAGGTCAATCTAGTGTTTATTATCTTCGTGGCGTCTATGTACCTTTCCTGCAATATTGAATCTCAATATTGATACGTGAGTACTCGTAAATTAATTTTTACATATTAATAGTGTATCCCTGACTAGTGCTCGAGAAAATAGGATTATATATGCTTGTACTTTTGATATTGCCCTTAGATAGGATATATTGAATCCTAAATTAATTACATATGCGATTGAAATAAGGTATAAGATATGCATGTTGTTGGAAAGATAACGAAAAATTAAGAACTTTTCATTTAGATATCGAATGGATTCGATGAACGGATTAGAAGTTATTGTCAATTGAATTTTTGTATTATTATTAAAAATGATTATTATTATCGTCGTTATTATCGTCGTTCTAATCTAATTATTATTATTATTATTAGTATTATTATTATTATTACTATTATTATTATTATTATTATCTTTATAATAAAAAGTATTATTATTAAAAATTGTTATTATTATTATTACTATCGTTATTATCATTAAGGTTATAATTAGTATTATTATTATTATTATTATTATTATCACTAATCATTAAAATTGTTATTATATTTATCATTATCATAATATTTATTATTATTAGTATTATAATAATTAAAACTAATATTAGTAACACTTAATTATTATGATTACTATTATTATCATTAAATTGAACGCGATATAAAAGACGATTTAAAAACTATTAACAAATTGATTAGGATATAATGAGTAGGAGTATCATAATGAAATTTAAATATTGGAAGATAATGACTTAGATAAAATTATCGTTCTTATTATTTTTTATCAATACTATTATTATTAAAAGTATCGTTGGTATGAAAACTATCACTTTAACAAAAATTGTCATTTGTCATTGTTATTATAAAATATTATTATTATTATCATTTTAAATAAAATTATTATTTTAAAGTTAATATTAAGAAGTGTCGTAAATAATAAAGTATCATTATCATTTTATCATAATATCATTCTTAGTAAATTTAAATATTAATATTTTATTAACAGGATAATAATAATTATTATTATAAAATAATACAACTTTTACTTACTATTATTATAGATATTATTTTATCAAATAAAAATGTGATACAAACATATTTTACTACGTGTATTAAAATTACATTAATAGTACCTATTATATTATCTTTATGATATCAAATAAACCTTATAAATTTTATTACTCAATATATATAAAAGTATATTTTATTATATAAATGTTTATATAAAATTTTACTTATTAATACATGAATTATATTATTCACTCTAATAAATCTTTTAAAAATATTTAAAAATATACAACGACGATATTTAAACTATATATAAATTTTAGAAATCATTTTGAGTCAAATTAACTTCTGTTGACTTTTGCATATTAGTCTCGAGCATTAGGATTGTGGTACACTATGACTTAACTTAATTTATTAGACAAATATTGACCAACATATAAATATATATAAATAATTTAGGTTCGTGAATCCAAGGCCAACCCTACATATGATAAATGACGTCATATATATTTTTACTACAAAATACATTAGGTGAGTTTCATTTGCCTTTTTACCCTTTATATATTTTTGGGCTGAGAATACATGCGCAATTTTTATAAATGATTTACAAAATAGACACAAGTACATGAAACTACATTCTATGGTTGAATTATCGAAATCGAATATGCCCCTTTTTATTAAGTCTGGTAATCTAAGAATTAGGGAACATACAGCCTAATTGACGCGAATCCTAAAGATA
Source organism: Rutidosis leptorrhynchoides (assembly GCF_046630445.1). Taxonomy (NCBI): domain Eukaryota; kingdom Viridiplantae; phylum Streptophyta; class Magnoliopsida; order Asterales; family Asteraceae; genus Rutidosis; species Rutidosis leptorrhynchoides. The sequence goes on along the minus strand of NC_092335.1, from coordinate 350,466,997 downwards.
GATCTATGGACCCGACGAACCCCATCCAAAGTACCGGATGCTTTAGTACTTCGATGTTGTGTTATATCATGTCCGATGGATTTCCCGGAATGATAGGGGATATTCTTATATGCATCTTGTTAATGTCGGTTACCAGGTGTTCAATCCATATGAATACTTTTTGTCTCTATGCATGGGACATATATTTATGAGAATTGGAAATGAAATTCTTGTGGTCTATTAAAATGATGGAAATGATTATTTTGTTAAACTAATGAACTCACCAACCTTTTGGTTGACAGTTGAAAGCATGTTTATTCTCAGGTACGAAAGAAATCTTCCGCTGTGCATTTGCTCAATTTAGGGATATTACTTGGAGTCATTCATGACATATTTCAAAAGACGTTGCATTCGAGTCATCGAGTTCATCAAGATTATTAATAAGTCAATTATAGCTAGATATATTATGAAATGGTATGCATGCCTGTCAACATTCGATGTAATGAAAGTTTGTCTTTTAAAAACGAATGTAATGTTTGTAAAATGTATCATATAGAGGTCAAGTACCTTGTGATGTAATCAACTATTGTGAATCGTTGTAATCAATATGGACTTCGTCCAGATGGATTAGGACGGGTCTCTTCAGAGAATACATGCAGGTTTTATAAATGATTTACAAAATAGACACAAGTACGTGAAACTACATTCTATGGTTGAATTATCAAAATCGAATATGCCCCTTTTTATTAAGTCTGGTAATCTAAGAATTAGGGAACAGACACCCTAATTGACGCGAATCCTAAAGATATATCTATTGGGCCTAACAAACCCCATCCAAAGTACCGGATGCTTTAGTACTTCGAAATTTATATCATATCCGAAGGGTGTCCCGGAATGATGGGGATATTCTTATATATGCATCTTGTTAATGTCGGTTACCAGGTGTTCACCATATGAATGATTTTTATCTCTATGTATGGGATGTGTATTGAAATATGAAATCTTGTGGTTTATTGTTACGATTTGATATATATAGGTTAAACCTATAACTCACCAACATTTTTGTTGACGTTTAAAGCATGTTTATTCTCAGGTGAATACTAAGAGCTTCCGCTGTTGCATACTAAAATAAGGACAAGATTTGGAGTCCATGTTTGTATGATATTGTGTAAAAACTGCATTCAAGAAACATATGTCGATGTAATATATTTCTATTGTAAACCATTATGTAATGGTCGTGTGTAAACAGTATATTTTAGATTATCATTATTTGATAATCTACGTAATATTTTTAAAACCTTTATTGATAAAATAAAGGTTATGTTTGTTTTAAAAATGAATGCAGTCTTTGAAAAACATCTCATATAGAGGTCAAAACCTCGCAACGAAATCAATTAATATGGAACGTTTATAATCAATATGAACGGGACATTTCAGTATCTTACAAAGTAAACTTAAAGATACAAATGATAAGTACAAAGTTTACATTTCAATTCTACTTAGTGTAAGTAGAATCTCTCTTTCTCTCTTATAATCTCTCCATAGATATGTGCTTGAGGCTTGGGAGATCAGTAGATATGACTTTGAAAGAATGTTGGAAAGAGGTAGTCTTCTAGTTTGGTAAAGAGGTGTATTTATATTCCAAGAAAAGCTTGACAGACAAAATTGCGATCTAAGCACGGTCGACCATGCGCCTGACCGTACAACTTATGTCAGCATTTCAATATATCCGTTGTAGCTCCTTTTTCTTTGAATTTTTGGCTTCTTTACCCAATATAGAGCCTTCATAATACGCTTAATACTCCAAGAAGTTAACTTCATTACCCCTTTGATCTTGGACATATGCATGGAGGTTGACATGTGCTAGCTAAAGAGGAAAGTCTAATGTCCTGGACCATTGTCATTGATTTCCTAAAAAGGTAAATGCTGATTTTTGTCTCTTGACAAACCACTAGCTTCCAAACTTCATTACCCAAATCTTTAAACTCTTGTCTTCATCTTTGATGGATGTATCTTGC